>NW_006922323.1:133638-158484 GCF_000298275.1 Orycteropus afer afer | reverse complement strand
TAAAATGAGTTAGGGAGGTTTCCATCATTTTCTATGTTTTGGAATAGTTTGAGTAGGATTGGTGTCAGTTCTTCTCTGAATGTTTTGTAAAATTCTCTGGTGAAACCATCTGGACCAGGACTTTTTTTTAAGTAATTTTTTTTATGACCTGTTCAATTTCTTCTTTTGTGACAGGACTGTTCAACTTTTCCACATCAGTCTGTGTTAGTTTAGGTAAGTGGTGTGTTTCTTGAAATCTGTCCATTTCCTCCAGATTTTCAAAATTATTGGAATACAGTTCTTCATAGTATCCTGATATTATCCTTTTTATTCCAGTTGGTTCTGTTGTGATGCTACCCATTTCACTTCTTATTGATGTTATTTGTATTCTCTCCCTCTTTTCCTTTGTTAAATTTACCAGTGGTTTGCCAATTTTATTGATCTTTTAAAAAATAAACTTCTGGTCTTGTTGATTTTTTTTCTAATGCCCTTCTATTTTCTGTTTCATTGATTTCTACTCGAATCTTGATTATTTCCTTTCTTCTGGTGACTGTAGGCTTTTCTTGCTGTTCTTTTTCTAAATGTTGGAGATGTTGGTTTACAGTGTTGATTTTGGCTCTTCCTTCTTTTTTGATCTCTGCCTTTATTGCTATAAATTGGCTTCTGATCACTGCTTTTGCTGTGTCCCAAAGATTTTGGTATGTTACGTTTTCATTCTCCTTTGATTCAAGGAATATTTGAATTTCCAATTTTTATTTCTTCTCCTACCCAGTCTTTGTTAAGGAGGGTGCTGTTCAGTTACCATGTGTTTACTCTTTTCCATTGATCTTTCTACTTTTGATTTCTAATTTGATAGCATTATGATCTGAGAAGATGCTTTGCAGTATTTCAATGTTTTTTAAAATTTTTAAGGCTTGCTTTATGGCCTAACATATGGTCTATCATGGAAAATGTTTCACGCGCACTGGAAAAGAATGTATATTGTGCTGCTGTTGGATGAAATGGTCTCTAGGTGTCTATAAGGTCAAGTTGGTGGATTTTATTGTTTAGCTGTTGTGTATCTTTGGTGACTTTCTTTCCAGTTGTTCTACCTTTCATTGAAGGTTGTGTATTAAAGTCTCCTACTATGACTGTGGAATCATCTATTTGGCTTTTCAACTCTTTTAAAGTCTGATTTATGTATTTTGGGGCTCTTCATTGGGTCCATAGATATTTATTGTGGTTATATCTTCATGTTCAATTAATCCTTTAATCATTTTATAATGTCCTTCCTTGCCTTGTATGGTGGTTTTTGTCTTAAAATCAATTTGATCAGAAATTAATATTGCCACACCTGCTTTTTTATGGTTGCCATTTGCTTGATATACCTTTTTCTAACCTTTGATTTTTAGTCTATTTTTGCCTTTGTCTGTAAGGTGTGTCTCTTGTAGACAGCATATTGATGGGTTTTGTTTTCTTATCCAATCTGCAACTCTCTGTTTCTTGAGTAGTGCATTTAATTCATTAACATTCAGTGTAATTATTGACAAGTATGAATTGGTTGCTGTCATTTTGTTAGGTTTTTTTTTCATGGTTTCCCTAGTTTCTTTGTTCCATATCATTTTCAGTGCTGAGCTCATTATGTTTATGAGTCCTGTTATCATTTCCTTTGTTGCTGTTGTTTTAGTATTTGCTGAATATTTGTTCTTGTCCTCTTTTTTATTGTGATATGAAGGTTTATCATTTTTATTTGAGGTTACCCTGTGATTTATGATTTCTCCCTGAGATTAGAACAATCCATTCTATCTTGCAACTCTTTTGACTTCCTCACCAATCAGAAGTTCTGTAACTACACAGTATTTTCCCTCTTTTTGGTTTGTAGTTGTCCTCACTTGCTAATTACTGTTTCTGGTTCCCTGTTTACAGTCTTGTAAGCTCATTTTACTTTGGATATGTCCATAGCTGTGGTTTCTGGTTAGGTCACCTTGTGTATTAATAGTCGGTTGTTATTTGCTATTTTTGGTTCTCTGTTCAAAGGACTCCCTTTAGTATCTCTTGTAAGGTTGGTCTGGTTTTAACAAATTCCCTTAGTTTCTGCTTATCTGGAAATATCCTAATTTCACCATCATATTTGAGGGACAATTTTGCCAGGTATATAATTCTTGGTTGAAAATTTTTCTCTTTCAGGGTTTTATATATACCATCCCATTGCCTTCTCGCTTGCATGGTTTCTGCTGAGTAATCAGAGCTTATTCTTACTTGTTGTCCTTTGTAAGTGACTTTTTGTTTTTCCCATGCTGTTTTCAGGATTCTTCGCTTGTCTTTGGTTTTGATGAGCTTGATGATGACATGTCTTGGTGACTTTCTTTTGGGGTCTATCCTGTTTGATGTTCTTTGGACTTCCTGAATAGTTATATTCTCATCTTTCATCATATCAGGGAAGTTTTTTTCCAACAAATCTTGGACAATTTTCTCAGTGCTATTATTTTTCTTTTCCTGTTCTGGAATTCCAATGACACATAAGTTATTCCTCTTGATGGTATCCCACATGAACCTTAGGCTTTCTTCATTTTGTTTTGATATTTTTCTGATTGATCCCTTTCCAAAGAAGTATTCAGGTATTTGTCTTCAATTTCATTAATTCTGCCTTCCATTGCATTAATTCTACTCCTTTGCCCTTTCAATGTGTTATCTAATTCTGACAATTTAGTATCAATATTCTGGATTTCTATCTGTAGATTTAGAATCATTTCTAATTTTTCATTTATTTTGTCATTTTGTTCTTGTTTTTTCTTCCAAAATTCTTTTAGGTTTTTTTGTGTGTTTTCTTTGGTCTGTCTCTTAATCCTTTGAAGATTCCTAAATGTAATTCTTTTGAATTGCTTAACAGAGAGTTCAATGCTGCTTCTTCCTCAGGGATGTATTCTGGTCTGTATCCTTGTTTCTACCACTTTATCTTGTTTATTTGTGTGGATTGTGATGGTCTGTTGTCTCTGAGACATCGTGGTGTTGTTGCATTTAGATCTCTGTTAACTGTTTGTGAACAGCAGCCAAGGGTGAGTCAGACTTTTCTTGGTGGTTGTTTATCATTGGCCCATCAGAAGAGAAGGAAGTGGTGGCTGTCACTCAGTAACTGAACCTGCAGGAGGTGTGGGTGTATATGTGTCATACAGGAACTATTGTTGTCTTCCACTCAGTTAGACAAAAATAACAATTGAATAACCATCATACAAGTAAAAGCAAATGGACAAAAAATATACTGTGTAATTACATAGGAACAGTAACCTAAAAAGAAAAAAGGGAAAAAGAAAAAAAAAAAAAAAAACTGCGATATCTGGGGAGAGGGCAATAATAGAAAAAATGTACAGAAGGAGAATAATGTAAAAAAATAGGAAAAATGCGAAAAGAAAAACAAGGAACCAGGTTAACCATGAGAAAGAAAAAAAAAATTGAAACTAGGAACAGGGAAAAAAACAAACAATTGAAAACTAGAAATTGGGAGGGGAATAATACAAAATAATAGTAAAACGGGCAAAAGTAACAAGAACAGTGGTAGTAGTTTTAAAACAGACAAAAACAAACTAAGAAACAGAAAAAGGATAAAAAAAAAGGGGGCAGGGAGGGACAGGACACCCAGGCTCTGTCTGAGCTCACAGATTGGGATGGTATTCCTGCCAGCCCAGAAAGTGGGTGGGAGGGAAGGATGGCTATGCCTCTGTTCACCAAGAGGGTGTAGGGTATAAGAGTAACAAGTGGAATGGCCCACCTTTCCAATTGTCCAGGTCCAGAATATCCTTGGGGTTCCTGACAAGTGGAGCCTGTTCTTAAGGCCCTGGAATCCAGGAGTATGCTGTCGCTTTAAATAATCAAAATGGTCAAGCCACTTGTAAACATTCAAAATGGCAGCACCCTCTGGACAGGCAGAAGTCCACAGCTCAGCCCTCCTTTCTCTTCGCCTTCTCCTTTTATTCCCCAGCCACCAGAGCAGTCCTTTGTGCAGTCCCTGGCTAGCAGGGTGATTTTTAGGTTAATTCTTAGGTGCTACCACCACTTGGCAATATCCAAGCTGTCTGTGCCATCAGGATCGCTGCCAGACTGCAGCCCCGTATGTCTCCTTTTTTGGTGTTTTTGTGTGAATTCTTCTGCTAGTTGGAGTTTAGTCCACTTCTATATCCTTCCCTTCAAGGCTCAAAAGTCCAGGATTATCTTCTGTGTCTGTGTTAATTGGTTCCCCTCTTCTTTGTTGAAGAGGGTCTGTGCAGTCTTTCTGCCTATTCTGCCATCTTACCAGAAGGAACTGTCCTTGATTTTAAACAGCTTATTTTGTAAATCTGTAACAGTTAATATTTATACCTACAAATCTGTCATTATTTTTTTCTGAATTATGAAGTTCCTTTCCTGCTTAAAAAATAATCTGTGTACTTGGAATTATAATAAATATTGTATTTTATCTTTCTCATGCTCCACCTAGAATTGACTGTTATATACGCTCTGATGTTGGAATCTAAATTTGCTGTCATTCATTCAGCATTATCTTATATACATTTGTCATATACTAATTGAGTACATTCTGAGTTTTTTCAATGAGATGAAAATATATTTTAACTCCTACCAGAAAGAGACATCTTTTACTATTCTTTAGTAAAACTAGAAGTGAGATTCTCATATTGATTCTTACAAATTTGCTTTTATATATGTCAGTTTAATTTAATAATGAATTTTCAGTTGGATTACTACACATATGCACACACACATATATTCCTACACACACACATTGATGTGGGTAGAATTGTAATTCTTAGGGTAAATTTCTTAAGCTCTCTTTTTCTCTATGAACTTATCTATAAAATGAGGAAAATAATATCACATACTTCATAGGATTCTTCTGAGGATTAGATGAAACAGTACATAAACATGCATAGTATTGTACCTAACCCACAGGGGGTCTGAATTACTAAAAAATGTGTGATAGAAGCTTTGGCTTGCCTTTGATTTTGCTTATTTGTACATTGTTTATTGACTTTATTATTTTTTTTTTTTTCTAAATTATATAGTTACCACCAGAATATTTTATCTGCAGTCTGATTTGGTCACCTTCTACAGTTTTTCTACAAATTTGTGCACACATTCTTTGGGTCAAATCCATGGCTAATATTTTGCTTTGCAATGTTTCCCTACATTTAACTAAAATATATATTCTTTGTTTGTAGGGAAAAGAGTTTTCCACTGTAGATGCAAAATATTCTGTGTATCGCTCCTAATCAGAAGTTAGGAACATTTAAAACAAAAGCAGTGTCAATTTTCAAATTCCTACATCAAGGGCTATTTGCAAGCACTTAAATGTTTTCCGAGACAGATAGAGAATGCACCATGTTCTATACCTTCTCCCTCTATTGCTTTGAGCACTGTTCTGTAGTTTATACGAAGATGGCTTCTTATTATTGTGAAATACAAGATATAGTTTGTGCTGTTGGGAATACTACTCCTATGGAATGAAAAGAGCTAATTAAAATAGCAAAACACTGATCTATGAAAGGCTTGAAATGTTTGCAAAAATAGTGTCCAACATACCTTATGCGAGCATGGAAATGTTTTACCTTCCCACATTTTTATTGTGTGTGTTTGTGTGTGTGTGTGAGAGAGAGAGAGAGAAAGAAAGAGAGAGAGAGAGAGAGAGAGAGAGAGTCACTCTTTTCCAAAAGAAAGTACTTCACATGATCATTGTGTTAATTGCAGGGTTATGATAAGATGACAAGGATATAGTCTGCAGCAATTAAGTTGACTGGATAAGCTCCCACTTAAGAGGAATAAGGATAAAATTGCACATTGCAAACTATTTGGAAACAGTCCCATGAAGTGGAACATTTCACATGAAAAGGAACCTGTGTCTGTGGCAATGTATTTAAAGCAGCATCCTTTTTCCTCATTTCAATAAGAATGTAGTACTTAAGTGTCATCTCTGTGAATGTCCTAGGGCTAAGGAATCAAGTGTCTCGCATTTTTTTCTCTAAAACATTAGGTACTGGACAGAGAAAGATGCAGGATGCAAGAAATGGTACCTGGTTCATAAGCCTGTGTCATTCCTTTTTTTAATTTTAAAATACACACCAAATAATTAAAGAATCTGTGGACCAAAGAAAAAAACTCTCCTTGGAATAGTTGTCCTCAAGAGAGCTCAATAATTATAAATCCTTAGAGGCTTGGCTGAATGACGGGAAAAACAATCTCATTCTGGAGTCTTCCCTGGCAAGTCTCTTACTCTTCAGGCAGAGAGGTGTGGGAAGGAGACGCTGGTCCAGTATGGCACCTGTCACAGCAACTCTATTACTCTGAGCTAGATTTTTATTATCTTCATTCCATGGTGGGCTCTAGGTTGAACGTAAATCAAGAAAGGGGCTGAGTGAGTTGGAAAGAAAACAGATTTTCCAGCAGTATTTATTGCCATTCCTGGACTATGGAAATTGTATGTGCGGAACGGCAGATGGAATGGTTTGGCAGGGCTTAGAAGACCCAAGTAAATGATCTGTAATAAATTTTATAGGTATTTGCTCCTATAGATTTGGGATTCTCCTCTGAGATTCATTTTATTCCTTCCATAACATTTTTGCTTTATGGAACTTTTTTTTTTTTTTCCTAGAAAAGAAATGCAAAATAAATAAAAATTAAGTTGTCATAGAATTCATAACTTTTCAGAATTTCAGATAACTGAATATTGCCCAATCACTCATCACTTCTGAGGTATTAAAGCACAGTTGCCTCCATCCAAAGCATTTCTGAATCTCATTCCACAGAGAAACGTTGTCTGTCTTCTGTCTTCATCTGTTTTTCCCCTTTTTGCTTCTTATTTTAAATTATGTACTCGAATTGACTTGAAGCATCTTGGGTAAGCCCTTTCTGTGACACGCAAGAACTGTTTGAAGGAATCCTAGGAAACCATGCCACAGTTTATCACAAGATCTAAGGAAAGAGCAGGTGGGTGTTAAGCCCAATAATTATTTTTCAAGCATGCTTGAAACCCAAAGATGAAAAGCAACAAACCAATGATGAATCCATTGGGTCCTTGTATAGAAAGAGACCAGTAATATCCCTTAGGTCATGGCACCCACTTTATATCATTACTGAAATAACATGCTTCTTCAACAGTGGAGCACTCATCACACAGGTCCACCCACGAGCTAAATGCAATACTTAAAGTGGAGTTTGGCGGTTCAACTTGGCATCTTGGTTCTGTGAGAGTCCAAGCTGTCTAAGAAAACTTATAGGCATTCATTTTACTACTAAACATATTTCATCAGTTTATCCAGACAATAAACTTGTTGAGCCTTCCATTCGATTTCCATTGTTCTGTATAAAATCATCGTAAATCTAATGGCTGAAAACAATGCCAATTTATCATCTTACAACTGTGGAGCTCAGATGAACGAAATGGGTCTGCTGGAATAACCTCAAGCTGTCAGCAGAACCGGTTCCATCTGGAAGCTCTGGAGAGACTGTTTCCTTGCCATGTTTGGCTTCGAGAGTGCCTTCCTTGCATCACTCACTCCAATCTCTGCTTCCCTCGTCCCATCTCCTAATACTGACTCTGCTCCTCCTGCCTCCCCTTACAGGGGTACTTGTGATACGTTGGAGGCACCTGGATATGCAAGGATAATATCCTAACTCATGGGCTTTAATTAGATCTCCTTTGCAAAGGGCCTTTTTGCCATGTAAAGTTATATATTCACAGGTTTTGAGATTTTGCTAGTTCTTAAAAGCTAGGTACTAATTTAAATAAGAAAAACTGCTGTCCTGAAAGGATTTCTTAAACACAGTTGGAAATAGACCCACAGTATAGTATTTGAGAAGTACAGAAACAGAAGGAGATCTGAGTAGTCCTCACACATGAGGAGGAGCACTTACTGTGGTCTGGGGGCGAGATCAAGAGAAGTGGGAACGCTTTGGGAAGAGCACAAAAGGAGAGAAGCATGAGGTGGCCCATGATGAGATTAGGAGTAGAGGAACCTTACTGGGAAGACAAATGAAAGGAGACGAGTACGCGGATATCCATGAGAGAATGTGTAAACCCAGCGGGGAACACAGGAGAAAAGGTCTTTGCAGAAAGGGGGAGACGTTGAGAGAGATGAGAGAACTTGCCAATGTCAGGAGAGCACAGTGTTTGAGAAAGGACCCGATGATTCACGTCCACCCAGGATGAGGATAGGGTTGTGAGGAATCCCACTGGGAGCCCAAGCAGGAACTCTGAGAGCTCATCAGTGTCTCCAAGAGACTTTCAACACCTCTGACGTCTACATGGAGGCAGCAGACAGTTAACACCTTGCCAGCTAACTGAAAGGCAGCAGGTGTGACTCCACCCAGAGACCCCTGAGAGGAAGAGGCCTGGGGATCTACTCCCAGAGCCGCAGCCATCGAAAGCCGCAGGGAGCACTCTTCTCCTCCGATCCACCCGGGAGTGGCCGGGAGCTGGAGTCAGCTCCATGCCCAATGGTGGTTGATGCCTGGATCCTCTTTCAGACGCACTTTGTAGAAAGGGAGGCCTGGACTTGGACAGAGAGCCAAGTTAATAAACATTGATTTTAATGTACATTCAGACTGAAAATCACTTTTAAATTTTAAAGGCCTTAAATTGCATCCAGAACACAGTTGGAAAGGACTGAAAGCTCTGAAGTAGCCCATGTCTGATGAGATTAGATTTTTCTCCTTTAGAAAAATAAATATGTTGTTGCATACGCATTATGTTGATCTAGGCAGGATTAGAACCACAAATATTTAGAAAGGATATGTCATTGTAAATCAGAAATTGCAAGGACCTGAATCAGGATAATGGCATTCCTTGTTTTTTGATCTTTTATTGATGGATTTTTTTTTTTTTTTTTAAAGCAAGAGGACTTTGTGGCAAAGTCATAGGAGAATTAGGTGAGATGAGGAATGAATGCCTGTGTGTTGAGAGCCATAAAGATAGAGATGTGCATTGGTGTGACTGCGTGAATGCGCACAAAACTGAGACTTGCTGATAGGAAGTACTTTTAAAGAAAGGCAGCCAAGCAAAGGTAGACTTTCACGTCTGGCTGTTGATACATCATTCGATCTGTAGCTTATTCTTAGCATTCTTGACCCTTGTTCATGGTGATTTCCTTGACTTTTTAAAGCCACATTCAGGAAATTGTTATTCTGACATCCTCTATGCATGTACATGAAGGATTCAGTGTATTACTGAGTTTTATATGCATGTGATTGCATTCTGAAGTCATTATCTAGCTGGTAGATAAATTGATGGGTTATATTTGCATGATACATTGATATGTAAAGGTTCGCTAGAGTCGTCTACTCACCTTATTGCTGAAACAATTTACCGTAATTATCTCACATTTCATTGTTTCAACAGCCAACTTCGTAGAAGTATGGGTCAAAGTAAATATGATGCTGCATGTCTATTGATTCAGGACCCTTTTCTGTTTTCCTACAAAGGTACATTTTTCCACAATTCACCCTTATTTATTTAATGAAAGAAAGTAAGTAGAATTGCTGTGAGCTTCATTTCTCTAAGGAAAAGTGATTCTAAAGCCAGTTGAAGGCACACAGTAAAGGATATTGAAGAATTTAAGGGTTGGCTTAGGCAATAGACCTGTATACCTTTATGCAGGTGGTAGAAACCCATTCACTCCTGTCTTGACTCTGGCAAGTCACTGAGCATGAGAACTGGCAGGAATAATCACCAACAAATTTCATCCCAGTGTAGAATTCAAAAGTCATTGAAAATGTTAAATGGAATACATTTTTACTGTGAATCATAGTAATTCATTACTCTTAAATATGCTGTGAATTTTAGCATCAAGACTTCACTGTTGTTCAGAATGGGAGTCAAAGAAATTTACAATTTTTATAATTTAATTTTTATGACATCTAATGACACTTGATGGAGAAAGATGCAGAAATTCAAAAAATTATGAATTGATTTAAGAGTATTTTGTACATGCAATCATTCCTTTACTTAAAGAAATAAAATCATTGACTTATTGTTCAATCATTCAATCCCTTAAGTACATAGATGTTATAAACAATTGTACTCTGACAAATCTCTAGAAAAATATTAAATAAAGGAGGCAAAAGGTTTATTGAAATTGGTTTTTTGTTTATAGCCAAGGGAAATATACATATTGTATTTTCCATTTTTCCAGGCATAGAATATTTAGTGCCAGCAGTGTAAACTAACATTGGTCAGCCAGTTGGAGCTACTGTGGCTCAAAGGGCTGGGAGCTCCAAACGCTTTAGGGCATCCTTAAAGGGAATGATCTGGAGAAGTTTGTCTCCCTGTTGTTAAACAGTATTACTATGTAGGTGAAAAGTAACAGCGAAAGGACAAATCATTTTGGGAAAAGAAATTGCACCTAGATATGAAGACGAAAAATTGCTGACATATTCTTCTGCCACACAATTGATACATTATATTTCTTTCAATTAATGAATTCACTCTTTTTTGTCTGAGATGAGATAATAGGGCACTGCAGAGTGGGCATTGCACGATACATTGGTGATGAAATGTTTGATGAGTCCCTTCACTTGCACAGTTTACAATACAGGGTGAGAAACAGAAAAAACTATTGGGTGGCGTGGCAAATGTTGTGAAATGAGAGCAAATTAAGCCCCAGTATTCAAGAATGGGTGAGCAGAAGGGCAGTGCACTTATCTTTCTTGGATGCACACTGAAGAAGGGTTTGTGCAACTACTAAGGGGATATAGAAAGCAGCAATGTTAGACCATGTTGTTGTTGTTGTTGTTGTTATTTGCCATCGAGTCGGCCCCGACTCATAGCGACCCCTCCTTGGGTTTCCGAGGCAGTATCACTATGGAAGTAGGAATGCCCAACCTTCCTTCCGAGGAGTGGCTGGTGGGTTTGAACTGCCAGCCTTCTGGTTAGCGGTCAAGTGTCTTAGGCACTATGCTACCAGAGTTCCTTGGAGGGTAAAAAATGGCTGGGGAAGAGGTGTGGATGGGTGGACATATGGTTGAGCACATGGCGCTATAATCTTTGACTTACATGACAACACTCATATCTATAGCAAAAAAGGCAAAAAGTAATTAAAGGGACCAGATGCCTCAGCCAGTAAATATAAACCCATAGAGACACCCCTGTGGAGGCCTGTATCTACAAAAATATCACATGGATAGTTTAAGTTTTAGCCACTCACAACATAGACCTGAGCTTTCAATTCTCACAATAATTTTAAGTTTTCCCCAGTTTACCTAGAATAGACAAACCAAGCTGACTGCACACAAAGCCAACAATTCTCTGATTGATCAATGTATTTAACCCATCACCTACTGTGCCAAATTAACTGATTTATAAGGACAATGAAATTACCTTTAGTTATATGCCTAGCCTCTAATAACAAAGGTATAATGGGACCATGATAGTACTAATACGGAATTTAGCTATGAATTAGAAGAAACTCATAAGCCTGTGTTTTCAATAATAACTGTATATTATCTTCCAACTCCAAATAAATTGGAAAAATTCATTAACACATTATGAGCTTCCAATCAGTTCCTAAAAAATAAGGAAACGTTTATTATTTCACACACTTTGAAATTTAAATGGGTTCTTGTCATTCTGTTAAAAAAATACTATTAAGTATCTACCATACACAAAAAACTATAATGCAATTAATTAGTTAAGCTTTCAGTAAATATTTTATGGAAAAATATTAATTAATTAGTTTAAAGTTAACTCTAATCTTACATTTCACATTTTGGGGGTAAAAAGCATTAGTACTGCTAAATGAAAGCTGTCTTAGTTATCTTGTGAAGCTATAATAGGAGCTCTGGTGGCATAGTGCCTAAGGCACTTGACTGCTAATCAGAAGGCTGGTGGTTCAAACCCACCAGCAACCAAGTCGGATTGGACTCGACGGCAGTGCTTTATAATAGAAATAGGAGAAGCGGATGGTTTTAATAATAACAATGAATTCTCTCACAGTTTAGGAGGCTAGAAGTCCAAAGTCAGGATGCTAGAGCTAGGAAAAAGCTTTCTGTCTCTGTTGCCTCACAATTCAGAAGAAAGGTCCTAATCTTCCAGCATCTCTGGGTCCTGTGTTCCTTGGAAATCTCCTTGTGTGTTGGCATCAATCTTTCCTGGGTCTAGGAGGGACTCCAGGTTCAAAAGACATACTCAACTCCTGGATTTTCTTGGTGGTAATAGGTCCCTTCATCACTGCTCACTTGTTTAAGCACTTTCATATCTCAAAAGAGATTGACTCAAGATGCAACCTGATCCTTTAGAATTATCTCCCCTCATAAACAGAACTGCTGCTAGTCCTACCTCATTCACATCACAGAGGTGCAGATTGAAGACACATGGCTTAATTGCATCAGGTGACAAAAGGGAGGATAATTGTAGATTACTGAGAGTCATATGTAGCCAAGTAAACACATATTTCGGGGACACAATTCAATCCATAGCAACATGACATTTAGCATTTTAATTTATCAATTGTTTTTTATCTGCTGTTACACACATTGACCTACATTCACATTTTGATGTCAATGGTAAAGATAGTGATAATTATGATACTTCTGTAATAACTGAATCCATAAACAAAATTTTCCTTTGCCTAGGTATCTGAAAGTTAAAGACACCCAACTCCAAAATCACAAGTAAAGTTACAAGAAATTTGAATATGATATACTGTAGAATATATCCTCTTTCATGCCCACCTCTTCATCTTTATGATCTATTGAACTCAAAAATTATTGAAAGGGTGTTAAACGACTAAATCATGCCTATGTCACCAAGTTGCTACTTCTGAGGTTGAATGTTTATCATCCTTAGTCACTTTAGTTTCAGTTTTAAATGAATTAATTTTTGTTAGGAAACTACTTTTGTTGTTAAGTATCCTTAAATCAACTGTGACTCAACGAGACCCCTTGTGACAGAGTGCAATTGCTCCATAGGGCACCCAGTAGATTACCTGCTCTTTCTCCAGCAGAACCACTGGTGGGTGTGAACCACCAATTTATGGATAGCAGCTGAACACCTAACTGCTGTACCGCAACGGTCCATGCCTAGCCTATAGATTTGATATTTGCTTAGGTTTGAGTGCTTTTTCATGGTGCCCTATTTAGAGTTCATAACATAACATATTGTCTACATGCTGTATCATGATGCTCTCTGATATAGCATATGGAGGAATAAATCCCTAAATGCATAACTGAAGAGATTTTAAGAAAGGGCTTATTGGCATGGTTGGGCTAGGGTTAGGGGACGCACAGAGGGTCATGTAAGCACCCAGAGACTAGGACTGAGAGAAAGACCTGGACGTGCCTTCATCTGAAGGGACAAGAACAGGTGGCAAGCAGCTCAAAGAGAGCTATAGTGGATGGACAGTGACCACCAGCTGGCCTCCAGTAGAAAGAGGCAGTCATTGCAAAAACTGGTGCCCAACTGAGAAGAGAGGCTTAAAAGCCAGACTGGGGGACACCAGACTCAATTGGCACAACAAAATACATAAAAGCACTGCTCTAATGGGGCCATCTACTTCCCTAGTGATACTGCCTCAGAAACCCAAGGAGGGGTCGCTATGAGTCAAGTCTGACTTGACGGCACATAACAACAACAACAACATCCTACATTGGTGAGTAGTGACTGGGGTCTTAAAAGCTTTCAAGCAGCCATCTAAGATGCAGCTAATGGTCTCCTAGCATCATAAGTGAAGAAGAAGGCAAAAAAAAGGGCATTTAGAAGCAATCAGCCCTAAGACATGATGGCCCTCGAGACCAGAAGAACTAGATGGTTCTCAGCTACCAGTGCCAACCACTCAGAAAAGGATCAAATCTGGAGATGCTGGATAGAGTGGGAGGGAAAACGTGGAACATAATCCAAAAACTCAATAGTGACCAGAACCACTGATCAGATGAAATCTGGTGAGACTCCCAATACTATGGCCCTGGAACACATTCTGCACCTGGAATAAAACTCACCCCCAGGGGCGGCCTCTCAGCCCAATAGTAAACAAGATGTACATGCAGACCACTCAACCTAGGGTGCCGCACCCACATACTCAATGGTAATACATCCCTTAGAGCAAGAGACCATGGGACACCAGAGGACCAACATTCAAATTGAGGAAATGCAGGACAAACAGGAGCACATATTTATGAGGGGCACAGGGGGAGGGTTACAGGAGAGGGAGGGGAGGAGACTGGGTTAGGGTTGGACATGGCGAATGGGGAATGAAACTAAATGTACGTGTTACGTTGAATGCAAAACAAGCTCTTAAAATAAAAAAAAATAATAAAGCCAGACTCTTCAGCTCTCTAATCCGTTGACTGTCTCTCTAATCCATTGACTGAAAAGCCATCCAGTAATGTGTATTTTTATACAGATAGGTAAAAGAACATTTTTATTCAGGTTTTATTAAAAAATAACTTTGCAAAGCTCACTAACCATCATCACATCTCTGAATAGTTAGCCAAGACAATTTACAATTAATTTTACAGATAATGATGTTCGTAATATGCTAAAATGCTTTGAGATTGGCATTACTCATTTTCCCAGGAAACACAAATAGCCCATTTCCTGTAGATGCAGAAAAAGGGACTCACTCTTTTCTTTGAATGTTCATTTCCTGATTTTTGTACAGAGATTAAGCGTTCTTCCCAGTATGCTTGAACTCAAGAAACTTACAAAATTTGGAATCTACTTATATGACGACTTCCAAGGACATTTTAAGAAAATGGCAAACAAACATTTCAAACCAGCAGCTCTCACATTTTATGGATTTTGTGCATAATGTAAAATGATATCCACATAGAATAATGTGATTCTACAGACAGAGATAGATGAGCTCAAGCAGCCCAGCACATTCTAAATACATCACCCGGCTTTCCACTGGGGAAATGGAGCCAGTGTTTCTTCCAGGTCTACTCCACTTCACACTGATGATGCTGAGGCAAGGTCTATTTTATGCACTTGCTATATAGCCTCATAAACCTTGATATTTCAGGGATGTGCATTGTTGTGGTTTTGAGCAAGGACCATAACATGGTGTGTGATAGGAACTGAACATCAGCACGTCAATTACCACAGATCTGGAAAATGCATGTTGTAAAGATAAGTAGTCATAAAAGATGAAAAGTGACATAGAATACAAAGTTCTCTGCAGTTAAAAATTGTTATATTATTCAATATTCTTCTGTTTCCTAAAATCTTAAATTACAAGTAGCTGAGGTAGTCTAAGTTATGGAATATGCCAAGCTCTTTGCTTTTTATGTGGGAATTCAATCAACGTTCAAAGTAACAACAAAGTCATGGTTTAAATAATACCTCAGGGGAACACAGACTATGTCTGAAAAATATCAAAACAAATCAACAAATGAGTAAACAAGGGTTTGGTTAAAATCCACTAAGTTTTTCCAATGCAAGATGTTTTGATATTAGGAAAATAAAAATGAAACAATTGAAGTGTATTAATGAACCAATTTTGGTTATAAAATTACAATGATGCACACCAGTAGGAATATGATAAGGTTATAAGGTTAAACTAATATTAGTTTATTAGAGGAGATAGAAACACATTTTTTTCTATCCCTAACTCCAGGGATTTTATCTGTAACAAACCAGCCTTACTGATGGGAAAAAAAAAAAAAAAAAATGATGTCCTCATGTTTCCAGCTTTAGTAGAGCCACCTTCCCACTAGAGATGTCTTTACAAAAGTTGACTTCAGAATAAGTGAACAGTGATTTTTTTAATATAAAACTTTTATTTCCTAAAGCTTTGTTAATAACTAAATATACTTTGACAAGCATAAACTTACATACATATCCATAATCATTACATTAGGCTTGGGTTATATTGGAGATGGTTAAAAAAAAGCATATACAATGTCTGATAACTAAGGTAGGTTATTAGATAAACACGTGTGAATATAAATATCACTGCATGTGTGCATGTGCACAAACACACACCGACGTACACACCTCACTTCTCCTCTGGGAGGGAGCAGGCATGTGGAGATGCAAACATGTGAGTACAGAAAGGAGAGTAAGAGAGACATACCATGACATCGGGTAGCTTGAGGGTGCTGTGGGAATATTGATGAGACCTGTTCTCAGAAACTGGTCATGAAATTCTGCACTTAAGTTGTATCTGCTATTTATGAACTGTCTGCAGTACACACTTTGATGTAGTGAAAGCCGCGTGAAGCTGTTCACCACAGATTAGTAAGTAAGCCTAAGTGAGCCCATGCTTACCTGGCTTGCTGAGTTGTCTGTCCCTGTTAGGGATAATATATTTGAAAAGAGGTTTTCATTCTGTAGGTAGGTGTTGTGAGGCTGGGAGCTGGATGGATACAGCTGTCTCTAGAAGCAGCATCTATGATGAAGTTAAAAAAGAAGTGAAAATTTTCAGTACAGTTTAGTTAGTAAGTAAGCACAAGTAAACCCCTGCCTACCTTGCTTATTGAATAATCCAACAGTGTGTCTACCACACAGGAGGCAAACCTGAAAAGAAAGAATGCTTACTTTGTGTCGCCCACAAGCTGACCCTGCACTGCTGAGTGTTCATGTGCGAGGAGCAGGGCCGTGGTGGGCACCGAAGTGAAGAGGTGAGGCGAATGACGGACTCAACACGTGCGTACCTCAGAGACATTGGGAGTTCAGGTCCAGACCACCATCACAAAATATCACACGAATTTTTTATTTCCCAGTGCACATAAAAGTTATGTTTTCACTCTACTGTAAACTATTAAAGGAGCTCTGGTAGTACTGTGGTTAAAGCATTCCACTGCTAACCAAAACGTCGACAATTACAACACAGCTGCTCTGCAGGAGAAAGATAAGGCAGTCAGC
Source organism: Orycteropus afer afer (assembly GCF_000298275.1). Lineage (NCBI taxonomy): Eukaryota > Metazoa > Chordata > Mammalia > Tubulidentata > Orycteropodidae > Orycteropus > Orycteropus afer. Next base: position 141,683 of record NW_006922323.1, on the reverse strand, counting down.
CTCCATAAATATTGACAGCCTTCGAAACCCTGGGCGCAGTTCCCCTCTGTCCTCTAGGGGCGCTGTGGGTCAGAGTGGACTCCAGGGCAGTGGGTGTGGTTTGGGCTTTGCTTCTGTGAAGACTGACAGCCTGGGAGACCCTGTGGGCAGTTCCACTCTGTCCTCTAGGGGCACTAAGGGTCGGAAAGGACTCCAGGCAGTGGGTGTGGTTTGGCTTGGTCTCAGTGAAGATTGACGGCTTGAAAACCCTGTGGGACTGTTCTCTGTCCTCTAGGGTCACTAGGAGTTGGTATTGACACTATGGTAGTAGTGTTTTTGTGGTACTCAATGAAGTGTGCTATTGCATTATGAAAAAGTTTGAAATGTGAGAATGATCAAAATGTGAGAGACACATTGAAAAATGACGTCAATGGACTCCCTCCACACAGGGTTGCCTCACACCTTCAACTGTAAAACATGCTGTAGGGAAAACACGTGAGGTGCGCCTGCCCAGTGTGAGGAAGCAGGAGCCCCTGTGCACGGCTGGAGTCTCACACGGTGGTGGAGCTCTCAGTTGCCTGAAATCGAAGCCTCAGGAGTATTTCTCACCAGAGACAGGAAGCTGGGCCATTGTCCATCAGCTTCGTGGAGTCATTGGTTGAGGACAGCTCCTGGGTGGGTTGGCTCCCTGGCATTCCAGCCAATCATAATGAAGGTAGGTCTTCTCTGGTGCGCTAGGGAAAACAGCTTCCCGGAAGTCACAGGCGCTCCGGTGGAAGCTGTAAGTCTGGCGACCATGCTGCTAGCTCCCAGGGAAATGGAGGGGTCTCGGGCAGATCTGCTAAACATCCACGTGCATGCTCATCTCCACAAATCTCTGTTCATAAACACAACGTTTAAGTGTGCATTATTGTATATCCACCCAGTTCTGTGACTACCAGTGACAACAGTAAATGCTTCACGTAAGGGATATTCTGGTGCAAAGGAACAAAGCTTTTCATGATAAACCATGTTGCAGAGCACTGTGCATTGTTAAATGTTAACACAGAGAAGTACTGGGCCTCATTTTGAAAAACGGCAGCAAAAATGAACAGTTTCCTTTTCTCCTAAGGGGATGGTGCTCCGTGGAGTTTCATCAGGATTGATCCATTTCAGAAGCTTTTTCACAAAAGGGCACATTCCTTTTGGAAGATATGGACATTTTATCTGTCACTTCTGAATATCACTAATGATCAGTAAGTGGTATTTTCAAAGTTGTTCTAAGTATAAAAAAGTGAAATATATAATTTTACAAAATTGTGCTTTCTCACTTTCTTTGTATTTCATGGAAACCTAAGAGTAGTGTGATGACAGATAATAATAATAATAATAAATGATCCTACATTGAATACTATGTTTCTTTAAAAGTGGAAACTATTGATTTTTCTTGCCAGCAGATTGATTAAGTGGGATAATTCATAAAGAGGAATATAGGTGTTTTCCCTCAGACTCATACTTAGATACACTTTGTCAAGCACCTTTTTTTTTCTTTCTGAAAATGACAATCACTTTCTTGTCAAATCATTCAATTCCTTACTTTCCAAGCTGCATGTGTATGTATGTTTATAAATAATAATTCCCAGCATCCATAAGGACCTAATCTTCACTCAGTTAATCACATCGGCAAAGAATTTATTTCCAAGTAAGTTCTCTGCCTTGGACATCTAGTGCTGCTGTAACAGACCTAGTACAAGGGGGTAGCTTTAACATACTCCAGTTTATTCTCTCATAGTCTGCTGTTGTTGGTTGCCGTCAAGTCAGCTCTGACTCACAGTGACCCTGAGACAACAGGAGACACTGCCCTGGCCTGCTCCTTCCTCACCATCATTGCTACGCTTGAACCCATCAGTGCAGCCACTAGGTCAATCCATCTTATTGAGGGGCTTTTCCTTTTTCACTGACCCTCTACTTTATCAAGCATGGTATCTTTCTCCAGGGAGTCCTCCTTTCTAATAAAATGACCAAGCAACAAGAGACAAAGGCTTGCCATTCTCACTTCTAAGGAGCATTCCAGCTGCACTTTCCAACACAGATTTGTTCATTCTTCTGACAGTTCATGGCATTTTCAGTATTTTTCACCAACACCACAATTCAAATGCATCAATTCTACTTGAATCTTTCTTATACGTTGTCCAGCTTTCACATGCATATGAAGTTATTGAAAATACCATGGGTTGGGGCAGGGACACGTTCATCTTCAAAGTGACATTTTTGCCTTTAATTCTTTTAAGAGGTCTCTTGCAACAGATTTGGCCAGTGTAATATGTCTTTAGATTTCTTGACTGCTGCTTCCATGGGTGTTGATTGAGGATTCAATAAAACGAAATCTTTGACAACTTCAGTCCTTTGCCTATTTGTCTTGAAGTTGCTTATTGGTCCAATTGAGAGGATTTTTGTTTTCTTTATGCTGAGGTGTAATCCATACTGAAGGCTGTAGCCTTTGATTTTATCAATAAATTCTTCAAGTCTTCCTCACTTTCAGCATGCAAGGTTGTGCCTTTCTGATATCACAGATTGTTAATGAGTCTTCCTCCAATCCTGATGCCATATTCTTCTTCATACAGTCCAACATCTTGGATTATTTGCTCAATATACAGGTTGATAAGTACGGTGAAAGGATACAACCCTGACCCACACCCTTTCTGATTTTAAACCACACTGTATCCTCTTATTCTATTTAAATGACAGCCTCTTCTTCTATGTACAGTTTCCTCATGAACACAATTAAGTGTTCTGGAATTCTCATCCTTTGCAATGTTATCAATAATTTGTTATGATCCACACAGTCAAATATCTTTGCATAGTCAATAAAACACAGGTAAATATCTTTCTGGTATACTGTGCTTTCAGCTAAGATTTACCTGGCATCAGCAATAGTATCCCTGGTTTCATGGCCTCTTCTGAATGTGGCTTGAATTTCTGCCAATTGTCTTTTGATATACAGCTACGGCTGGTTTTGAATTGTTATCAACAAAATTTTACTTGCATATGATATTAATGATATTGTCCAATAATCTTTGCATCCTAGTGGATCACCTTTCTTTGGAATGGGTGTAAATATCAATCTTTTCCAGTTGGTTGGCCAGGTGGCTGTCTACCAAATTTCTTGGCATAAAGAAGTGAGGGCATTACATCCATTTGTTAAAATATCTTAGTGGGACCCAGGGTTCAATTCCTGGAGCCTTGTTTTTCACCAATTTATCAGTGTAGTTTGGGCTTCTTTCTTCAGTAGCATCAGTTCTTGATGATATGTTAAGTCCTGAAAAGTTTGAATATTGACCAATTCTTTATAGTACAGTGGCTGTGTATTCCTTCCATCTTCTTTTGATATTTTCTTCATTACTCCATGTTTTGCCCACAGAATCTTTCAATATTGCAACTTGAGGCTTGGATTCTTTCTTCAGTTATTTCAGCTTTAGAATTGCTGAAAGTGTCCTTCCCTTTTGGTTTTATCACTCCATGTCTTTGCACACTTTGTTCTAATACTTTAAGACTCATCTGTCAGTTTGTCCTACTTTTGTGACTTGTGTGTTGCTATGGTGCTAGAAGCTATGAAACTGACATTTCAAATACCAGCAAGGTCACCCATTTGGATAGGTATTAGCCGAACTTCTAGACTAAGACAGACCCAGGAAAAGAAGGCAAGGCAGTCCACCTCTGAAAAAAAGCCACTGAAAACCTAATGAATAGCAGTGAAGCATCGTCTCATACAGTATCAGAAGATGAGCCTTTCAGGTTGGAAGGCACTTGAAATATGACTGGGGAAGAGCTGCCTCCTCAAAGTAGAGTCAACCTTAATGATTTGGATGGAGTAAAGCTTTCAAAATCTTCATTTGCTGAAGTGGTATGACTCAAAATGAGAAGCTGAAAATATCCATTAGTAATCAGAACATGGCATGTAAACCGACAGAAACCCAAACTCACTGCCGTCAAGTTGATTTTGACTCATACTGACCCCTCCTTGGGTTTCCGAGGTGGTATCTCTACAGAAGTAGATTGCCCAATCTCCCTTCTGAGGAGTGGCTGATGGGTTTTAACTGCCAGCCTTCTGGTTAGCAGTCAAACACCTTAGGCACTATGCCACCAGAGCTCCAGTACAAAATATAAATCTAGGAAAATTGGAGAATAAATCTAAGACAAGTGGAAGTTGTAATAGTTAAATGGAACACACAAAGATCAGTATCCTAGGCACTAGTGAGCTGAAATGGACTGATATTGGCCATTCTGAATCTGGCAATCATGTGGTCTACTATGCCTGGAATGATAATTTGAAGAGGAATGACATCACGTTCATTATCAAAAGAACATTTCAAGAGCTATACAGAAGCACAATGCTATCAGTGGTAGATAATATCCCTATGCCTACAGGTAAGACAAAGTAATACCACTATTATCCAAATTTATGCACCAATGCTAAAACCAAAGATAAGAAATTGAAGATTTTTATCAATTTCTACAGTCTGAAATTCACCAAATATTTGAGCTAGATGCATTGATACTTACTGGTGATTGGAATGCTAGAGTTGGAAACAAAGGAGAAGCATTAGTAGTTGGAAAATGTGTCCTTGGTGTTAGAAATGATACAGGAGCTCTCAGAGTCTAAGAGGCTAGAAATGCAAATTTAGGGTCTCCCTCAAAGGAAGGATTTCTCTCTGTCAGCTCTGGGGGAAGGTCCCTGTCTACTTCAACTTACATGGGCCCGTGTTCCATGGAGATCTTCATGTGTCTTGGCAGCAATCTTATCCTGGGACTAGGAGCTTCTCAGTGCAGGAGCCCTGGGTATAAAGACATGATCTGCTCCCTGGCCTTCCTTCTTGGCAGTACTGAGGTGCTTCCTACTCTGCTTGCTTCTCTTTTTAAGTCTTGTAAGACAAAAGCTGATGCAGGCCACATCCCAGAGAAGTTCCCCTTGCACGAGATTAGGGCTCTGACCTGAATAAGGGTGTGGCATCCCACCATAATCCCTTTACAACTGATTGGGTAATCACATCCGTTAACATCATGGGGGTGATTACATCATTACATAACTCCCATGTTAAATCATTATATAACTACCAAACCACTGAGAATCACGGGACAGCCAAATTGACACATAATTTGGGGGGACACAATTCGATCCATGAGAGTCTCATTCTGAGGTTCTAGGTGGTCATGAATTTTGAGGAATATTACCCAATACACTGCATTGGTTTTATGGCTCCTCAAAATTCATGTCCTTCCTATGTGAAAAATACATTTAAGAGCCTTAACCCATCCCCGAATTAACTCTAAATCAAAATTCTCACCTAAAGATAATCAACTAAAAAATTTCCCATTCTCATCACTTAAATATCTAAATCAATTAAAGTTATTACACAAAATATTGTTTCTCAAGCTGGGGTAGGCATTTTCCAACAATAGCTATATTTTTGTTTTCAGTGGAATGAGCAACAATTTAATCAAACAAATGCTTATTCTGTACTTTTCTTTATTCAAGAGCAGAAGTTCTTTAGATGATATAGACTGCAAAATATCTACATGTATATCAGGGTGATACATAATCACCAATAGAATAATATAAGTCCCCCTATAATACATGGTATGACATTGGTCACATTTCTAAAATAAAAGTAATATTATTGCAAAAGACAATACTTTCCATTCTTTATAAATGGTATTAGTGGTTTGAAGGACAATGGCTTTATTTCTCATGACTAGTTTTGACATCAAGACATCAGACAACATATTGCATTAGGCAAATCTGCTGTGAAGGACCTCTTTCAAGCGATGAAGAGAAAAGATGTCTCCTTGAAGACTAAGGTGCACCTAACTCAAGCCTCTTACGCACATGAGATCTGGACAATGATTAAGGAAGATCAAAGAAGAGTTGATGTTTTTGAGTTGTGGTGTTGGATAAGAATGCTAAGAGTACCATGGTCTGCTAAAAGGACTCACAAACTTTCCTGGAAGAAGTGCAGCCAGAATGGTCCTTGGAAGTGAGAATAGCCAGACTTCATCACACCTACTTTGGTCATGTTGTCAGAAGGAACCATTCCCTGGGGAAGGATATCATGCTTGGTAAGGTGGAGGGTCAAGAAAGAAGGGGAAGGCTCTCAACAAGATGGACAGACACAGTGGCTGCAATGATGGGCTCAGGTAGAGTAAGGATCATGAGGCTGGCACAGGACCAGGCAGGGTTTTGTTCTTCTGTGCATGGGATTGCTATGAGTCAAAGATAACTGGACAGGACCTAACAACAACAATAACAGTTTTGAAATGAATTATTCTTAAGCAAGTTATGGTACCCTGGAAAAGAAAGATGAATGCAATGACTCTTCAGTTCCAATGCATATCCACTATAACAGCTTTACATTGGAACAAATTGTCCTCAATATATCATAAACAGTTGTCCTCAATATATCATAAACAGTTTTAAAGGTTATTTTTCACTGTACACTTACAGTAAAGTATAATTTTAATATAAAAATTTTCTTAGATCTTTGTGTTTTTCCTTAATACATGGGAAGATGAGTATCACACCTGTTTGCAGCATTTTGGTAGTGATGTTCAAAGGGGCATCCATCCTCAGTTATGGTAATTTGGACTAGGTCTTTCATCTGTCAAACTATTGTATGCAGCAGAGATTCATAAAAGCTATTGGATTCACTTCAAAATTACCAGAAAATATGCAAGAAGATATGAAGCTAACACTGTGCACCCCAAGGCAGGTGGCTGTTTAATATACAATATGTGTTGCTTGAGTATTGTTTTCAGGAAATTTAAACCACAGTAACATATAAAGCCATTTTTCTTTAGGAGATCAAGGGATTTAGTTGAACAAATTATCTTTAATTTTTATTTTATTTTTTTACTATTTTATGAATAAAAAAATTATTCTAATCTCATAAATTAAATGAAAATTTCATCCACATTCATACACACACACACACACTCATATCACCATGAACACTGTAACAAGACTGCAAAAGTCCAGTATTATCATATATTTTAAAGATTAAAAATAAGGAAGCTATATTAAATCATCTGGGAAGATTATGATCATATGACCAAAAATTTTATTCATGTTGGAGAATCAGATTACAGCAAATTGATCTGTCTATAATCCTTGTCTGCTTGTGAAGTTGTCACAGCCAACTTTATTAGAAATATATCTCTATTGATCAGAAATAAAATTTATGTCCCATCTATGACCATCTCTAATGGAGAAATTTATTTGAGTATATATAAAGTTCTACAACTATTGTCAGCTTATATGGATGATGAAATCTAGCAGTTGGAAATATAGAGTAAGAGATTGAAATCCAGGTCCACATTTTAAATAAAATTTTAGAGAGATTCTTAAGCGAGTGATACAGTAAATTGTAGAGGAGGGTGACACAGGGGAGGAGTGATGCAGTAGAGATTCTCAATGTGTGGGTCCATGATTGTTGCTAAGGGTGCTGGTTGGAAAATGATAATCTTGGTAATATCTCCAGATTTCTGATTTAGGAGATCTGGGGTGGAGCTATGTGTGTAGTACGTGTGTAGTGTGTGTACTACATGTGTACTGCATGTGTACTACATATGAACTAAGCTTCATGCTGAAGATGATCATCTGTAGGCTTTTGTTAGGAGAAAATTTTCAGAGTTATGATTAGTAATGACAGGCAGATCTTTTAGATATATTTATATTTTGAGAAATAAATGAGAAGAGGATCAGAAGAAGGAATGAGTGGACAGATCTCTAAAAATACTTTAAAGAAAATCAGAAGGAACATTTCTCAGAAAAATAAGGAAAAAAAATGTTTGGAGGGAGAAATAGTCATTGTCATTCAATGTCACAAAGAATTTAAAAGAAAAATTTGAGAATAATCACATGAAAGTTTAATTGATGGACACATTGACATCACTTTTTACAACTAAGTCAGACAGAAGAAAATGTCTGAACTTAAATATTTATTTTTAAAGTAATCAATATAGATTATGTTTTAATGACTATGATAAAAAAGTAATGATGAGGTGGTGATAACATTAGTTATAAAAGATTT
>NW_006922323.1:130140-131553 GCF_000298275.1 Orycteropus afer afer | reverse complement strand
TAACAACCTGAGATATGCAGACGATACAACTTTGCTTGCTGAAAGTGAGGATGACTTAAGGCACCTACTGATGAAGGTTGAAGAATACAGTCTGCAGTGTGGATTACGTCTCAATATAAAGAAAACAAAAATCCTCACAACTGGACCAATGAGCAGCATCAACAACAACAATAAGACACAATAAAAGGGTGAGATAAATAGCAAAATCACGATGGTATGATGTAACAGATATAACGGATTGACAGCATACGTTGGTCTTAATCATCTCAGGACAACAAGGACAAAGGATGCCTGTGAAATAAACTTGGAACTTGTAAGTTTAACAGAGCTAAAGATATTTAAGCAGAGTGCTATGGGAAAGGTTTGGAGATGGTACAGTAGAAAATGTGAATGGGGACTCAACAGAGATAAATAAAGAGTTGTAGTTCATCAAGTGTTCAGTCCACTGAGACTGGGAGATGGATTAAATCATGGAACTTTGTTGTCCAACAGAAATGGACATACTCTCACAAAGTCTGGCATGTTGAAGAAGGAAAGGAAGAAGTGGGGATGGTGAGTTACCTATAGTCAGGAATGGAATGACAAGGGATAAGTTTTTTAAGTACTGTAAATCCCTCATCATGAAACAGCTTGAGAGAGAAGTACAGAAGTTCAAAGAAGCCTTGATAGACAGGAAGGTCAGAAGAAGCCCAAAGACCACACATTCTGATGAATGTGTAAGGCATGTTTAGAAGGAGCAAACCAGAGTGAACATTGGACAAGTAGGAAGTATTAGAATCATATTTCTGATATTAGTATCTGCACTTAGTTCTGAAACATGAAATGACATTTATCTGACCTTTTCAGGGATATAAAAATGTCAGAGGTAGAGGGATTATTTTCAGAGAAAAAAAATAAAAGGAGTGATTATATATGGTATAGTTTGTTTTTTTTTTAATTAAAATACTGGTATTTCTTCTCCAGATACATCAGTTTCTAACTAGATTAATGTCTCTTTTGATAGGTAACGATTTTATTTGACATGTCCTCACTACTTTTTAGTTATATTCCAGCTTTTCTGTGGAGTACACATTTACATAAAATATGCTTGAATACTTTTCTCTCTTCCCCTTGTTGTTGAGTTTGAATGCTTTTGAAATTTTCCTCTTTTATGTATCATGCCCTACCTATATGTAAAAGATGGTTGATCCATGATTATAACATTACCATATTTGATAGGAATGTGGTCTTAGTTTTCAGAAGGTCATAAACACTGAGATGGTTGTTGTTGTGTTGTTGTTAGGAGCTGTTGAGTCATTTCCGACTCATGGCGACCCCATGCACAGCAGAAGGAAACACTGCCTGATCCCATGCCAGCTCCATGATCCCTGCTATACTTGAGCCCATCATCACAGCCACCGTGTCAATCCATCT
>NW_006922323.1:123311-125010 GCF_000298275.1 Orycteropus afer afer | reverse complement strand
CTTTTGTTTTCTTGACTTGATGGCACCTAACAACAACATAAATCAACTGAAATAAGTGTTATATGCCCAAAGAGATTCACTAAAATTATATTTATAAAAGTTAAAAAAAAAAAACTGAGATCACTCTAAATGTGCTATGTATATATCCAAATATATTTGATAATATTAAAATAATCATAAGAACTGTGTCCACAAAACACATTTTATGATAATGTGTTAAGTAACAAAATGAAAATATGAAATGTTATTTGAACATTGATAAACACTGTGAAAAATATGGAGGACAATGTCAATATATTATTTATGAAAAATTTAAACAATACAAGTATAGACCAGCCTAGGAAATGGGACAGTTTAATACTTTGAATATGCATGTAAGTATGAAAATCCTAACTCATGTATAACTTATCAGTTATAAATTTTAAACCACAAGACTTTGGATATTAAGAAAAATATTAGCATTTTTGTGAATACAAAGGACTTTTTTGAGTATGTGGAAAACACACAGACGAATGTTTGAATATGAAGCATTCCATATCTTGTAGTCTTTTAAGAAAATGAGAGAGCAGAAACACATAGGATGTGCAATAACATCTCTGTGACTTTGCCCAAAGTTTTAATTCTGTGTTTTCCCAAATATATTCTTTAAAAACACTTGATCTTCAAAATGTTAATAGAGTTATAAGAGATACACAGAGACACACATACCATGCATACAGATAACCCTTATGTAATAAGTTTGGGGAAAACTGATGTTCAGGGCATCGTGGAGGTTCATGCTTTCTATTTTGTAGGTAAGACATCAGCCTTCTACCTGCTCTGCAAACACCCCAGATGATTTGTTCATTTAATCCTTCCCTCTCTGAATTAACACCTGGGTCTGGTAAAGCATGCTTACTTCGGTAATTCCTGTTTTTGACATTTATACTAGGAAATAATGAATAAAGTGATCCTAAGCAATTGAAATATCTTCAATTTTATGAATGAAAACTATATTTTCTAAACAAAGGTTAAGAAAATAGAGTACCTAAGGTCATTGAGCTCATGGTACTGATTGTAAATAATAATTTTAGTTCACTTGAAAGATCACATAAAAATATAGGCTAGGGAAGTAAGATTTCCTTAAAACCCCATATTGAAAATTTAGAATACTCCAGCAGGACATGTGAAAACATGCAGTTTTTATACAGAAAATATATTTTAATACATGCATATATACATATCTATCTATTTCTATATAATATTTCATATCCTATGTAAGTATATATGTGATATAACTTATATAACATATGTTTTTAAACATAAAAATTCATATATAAGCATGTTAATTTTAGATACAGATAAGATGGAGGGAAAGTCGTTACCCACAAAGCGATGTAGGTGGTCATTATTTCTAGAAGAGGATCCCTCTTGGCCCAGTGGTTAAGCACCCAGCTACTAACCAAAAGGCAGGCACTTCAAAACTACCAGGCACTCCGTGGGAGAAGGATGGGACAGTCTGCTCCCATAAAGACTGTTGTTGTTGTTATGTGCCATGGAGTCAGACCGACTCATAGCGAGCCCTCCCTGGGTTTCCAAGGCAGTATCTCTACGGAAGTAGATTGCCCAACCTTCCTTCGGAGGAGTGGCTGGTGGATTACAGCCTTGGAAAGCCTAGGGGGCAGTTCAGCTCTATCTTACAGGGTACCTATGAGTTGGG
>NW_006922323.1:122029-122906 GCF_000298275.1 Orycteropus afer afer | reverse complement strand
GATTACGTTTCTTTTAGCTGAATCAATAGCAATTTAAACACCAAACTGGGACAAATCTTGAAATGATAAAAATGAACATATATATGTAACATGCAGACAAATGTGATACTTTTTAACGTAGTGAAAACATTCCTTTAATTGCTAGAATCTGATATTTAGACGGGAATGTTTACTATATCTCTTGCTGGAACGGGATCTGTATTTGCTTTCCACACCACACAGAAAGGAGATCAATACTGGTAATAAATCTTTAAGTGCTTTTTAACCTTACAAGCTCTTTATAAGCTGAAGGATAATCAATAAGTGTGGCAGAAAAACGGTGTGAGATTTATCTTTTCAGGTAGTGTTATTCGGTGACATAATGCCAATAACTCTGAATGCAAATGCCAAGATCAATTTTGCTTCTGAAAAATTATTCAAACAGATAGTGGTATGCAATCATTACCTTCATTTGCAAACATGGATAAGTTTGGGTTATCTCAGGGGTAGTTAATAGTTCCGTCAGTGGTATGTGAGGGGAAACTAACTTTATTCCAGTGACTGTCTCCTATTGAGATGTTACCCATGACTAGGGCATGTTTAGAAATCATATGCGGACTTTCCTCTTACATAGATTCTGGGAATTTATGCAATCTTAGCTTATCTGACTCAGTCAACACTATATTCTTACATAACCAGCAATTTTATTCATACTCAGCAAAAAACACAGAGTAAATGGAATCTTTCTCAGTATTTTTTCCAGTGACCACACATTTTAGATCCTTTTTTACATTATTTTTTATATGTATATTTCATTATCCCAATTTACAAATAGAAAATCCATAAATGAATATCTACATTAAGGTACATTTAAAATAAAACACATTTGTATGGTTTT
>NW_006922323.1:118712-121094 GCF_000298275.1 Orycteropus afer afer | reverse complement strand
AAAAATCAATACAATATTCTTGTTACAATATGGCAAGTGCATATTGATTTTAGACTTTGCTGCTTTTTCCTGGAGCTCCATGCATTCCTCATTTTTCCTTCTCACTTTACCTACTAGTTGCCACTGCAGTTCTCAAATTAAATAGCGCCTTTGCTCTTCCTTCACTTTAACATTTCGGTGATCCAATAATTAATTTAGTTTTCACAATATTTTCCCTTTTCTAAAACAATAATTCAAATTGTTCTGAGACCAGTTATTGTTCTTGGTCACTTGCTCTCTTTAATAAGCTGAATAACATATGGAATGAATAAATTGTATAAAAAACTGAGTTCTAGGTCCCTTCTTTCCCAGGAAAAAAAATGAGAATGTTTGCATATGCACACAGAGCTTCTTTAAAGACCTGGCATTTCTTTCTCCTCATTTTGGAATCAGATTTACTACTTTCATGAAAGTTCCAGTCTAGTGTTGAATTTAGACGACATGTAATTGCATGTAAAAATTACATACTCTGATAATTGACAGAATTGTTGAGAACTGCAAAGTGAAATGAGTTTAAATTAAAGGAGGACTTTCAATTCCACATGAAAGTATCTTCATGATATTTCAGAGTGATTAACAAACGACATGGGTTTCTGATACAATTCTGGTATGTTTCCCTTACTCACCAGTCTTGAAAAGGATAGTTACTTAGCTCAGGAGATACTGACATTCACCTGTACATATCTTAGGCATTCTCTTAAGGACGTCCCTGGGATCGACGCCTTAACTGCCTTTAAGGCTCTTCTTGGTTCCCAAACTCAGCATCCTGCCTGCCTTGTCTGCTAATCACACTTCACATGCACATAATAGCTTAGGCCCCTTTAAACAGGAATTAAATAGTGGGGAGTTAAGGAGCCCTCAGGCCTTTGGGAGTTCTTGGGTAGAATAACTGGGTAACCACTCAAGTACTATCTAAAAGGTTGGTGGTTTGACTCCATGCAGGGGTGCCTCAGAAGACAGGCCTGGGGATGCACTTCCTTGAGAACCCTGTCGGGAACATCTACTTGCACACAGGAAGTTGCCATCAGTTCAACTTGACTCAAGGGCAACTAATTAGTAGTTGTAAGGCCACTTTCATTGATGCTGGCAATCTTGTCTCACTGACCAGAATTGCTCTATTCACTTGACCTGAACAAGTCACTAACTAGGTCAGCACAAGCATGTTGACTGGCTTAGGCCAGTCGGTATCTCCCCGCTCTCCTGAGGTACTTGGTTTCATAGAGAATGGTGGGTACCTGTACAAAGAACTGGTGGTGTGAACAGGAGTGGAGGAGGCTGGGCTCCAGCTTAGCTGTCTAACATCAATAGGACAGACTTCATGGAGTCCACTCCAGTGGATGGCCAACACCCACCCACACCCTTCTCCCTACCGATAATGCTCACACCAGTGAACATGTACTCTCAGCTCTGCAAAGGGAGAAGAGTTGCATCCTACTGTTGCATCCAGCTCCAATGTCAGAAAGGCTGCTTGATAAGGGAATGAAGTGCTTCTTGCTAAACAAAGGAGAACAAGCCTCAGAGGCCATATGTGGCTTACGAATGCACTGCTGTCAAATCAGATCCGACTCATAGTGACCTCTCCTTGGGTGTCCAAGGCTGAATCACTACGGAAGTAGATTGCCCAACCTTTCTTTCAAGGAGTGGCTGATAGGTTTGAACCACCAGCCTTCTGGTTAGCAGTCAAATGCCTTAGGTACCACACCACCAGAGCTCTCAGATGTGGCATACAAAACCTAAAATATTTACTATTTGGTTCTTTACGGAAAATGTCTGTGGGCCTCTGACCTCTTAGAGAAAGGAGAGCCACCTATTCATCCTTCATGTCACCAGATATGCATGAGTGTGTTCTTACGATATTAGAAGAAATGCTGGAATAAAGTGCAAAATCAGGAATGAACCATAATCATATATAATTGTTTTAAGCCACTGAATGGGAGGTGATTTGTTATGCGTACAATAACGGCTAACTGATGTTATGAAAACAGCAATTTCCATTAGAAATTAGGAGAAGAAAAGACGACAGAATAGTCACGATGTATAACAGAAGACAGCCACCTTTTCCTGGAAATGACCAGATAATTAATACTTGAGACTGTGGCCATGGAATCTCTATCACGAGTATTAAACCTGGCATTGTAGCATGAAGAAAGGCACAGCCTTTCCTTAAATGGCTGAGTGTTGCTGTATGCCACTAAAACGTTATTTACACACAGTAATATTTGGCCCATGGATCTATACCATATAGATTTGGAAGGTATCCCCAGTGGACTTCCCAAGAGCAGGGTATGAGGTTTCTTATTTTGCTTGTTTGTTTTTTTTGAACAATATGTGTATTTCTTTTCT
>NW_006922323.1:112178-118357 GCF_000298275.1 Orycteropus afer afer | reverse complement strand
CTGTTCAAACTCCTGCAAAAGACTGTCTTAGTATAAAATGTATGGATCCAAACATTGTGTGTTTAAGGTCATAACGAATGAAGCATATCATTTGCACAATTTTGACAAAATGTGTGAACACAGGTGACCCCTTTAAGCTTACAGGATGTCACTGAGGCTGAGAACATACACTTTGCAATGAAACTCACAAAGCATTTAATGACAGCATCCTGTTCCGTTTCCACTTGCATGAAACGGTATCATGTTTCTTGTTTATTAACAAAGTGGGACGTGAAGGACAGAAAATGTGCTTTCAAGTCTACTGTTGGAGCTCTGGGGTCCTGAGACGCAGTGTGTTTACTGGCAACCCACGGAGCTCTGTACTGTGACCAAAGCATCAATCGTTGCAGATACAAACCAAGAGAACCAAACCGGCTGCTGTCTAGTTGATTCTGACTCAGAGCAACCTGGAAGATAGACTAGATTTGCAAGGCTGTAATCTTTAGGGAAGAGGCTGTCACATCTTTCTCTCTCAGAGTGGCTGGTGGTTCAAGCGTTCTGGTTCAGAGCGCTTTAATCACTCCACCACCAGGGCTCCACTTGCAGAGTCCATGGTCTAACTTTAGGGTAGGGTAATAAGTGAACGATTCCATGGTTTTCCTATTATTGTTGGGGTGAGAGAAAAACAGGAATTCACAGAGGGAGTGGGCTGAGGGGTGTTATGCTTCCTACAACTTTCTGTCCTCCATATTAGTAATCAATACCTCCCTAAGCAGTACACAGTGCACTGGTTTACTGAATAGGGGAACGAGGCAAAAGTTAACATGACCACCGTGTATGTTTTCCCTAAGGAGACCACTCCCCTCAAGCTGCACACTCTGTCATCGCTTACATGGAAAGTAGGATTAATTTAGTGTAGATTTCCACCTGCCTTAGTTTTCACATGGAGAACAGAGTTTTTCTCTCAAAGTATTTTTCCACAATCTATTATTTCATCTTGAACCAAGGCTACACGAGATACGATATCCCTGTGTATGTCTATATGACTATACACTTGAATCCATTTTTTTATCAGTTGTTCTAATGATTTATGACACACCCCAATAACCCCTGTCAGTAATCAATAAAAAACAACCGTAGCCAATTTATTTTATGCTTTTCGGATATTAAAACTTTCATCGGTGGAAACGAATTGTTATTTGGAAGATTTTTTTTCTTTTTTCTACCCATAAACACTTTGTAATGTTGCTAATCTTCTTTGATGTACATAGTAAAACTGAAAAATAAAATGAGTAAAATGTTCTAAGGATATCATTATGGTTTAATGAAAACAAACAAGTTGATTTCTTGAATTTTCATCATTTTCCTTTTTCTTTCTGAGAAAGGAAAATACAAAAGAAATCTCGTTAAGTTTTCTGCCGATCTTTCAGACCCATGGCAGGAGGCTGCGGCAGCAGCAACACCGTCTGTTTTCACTTTTCAGATCTGGTGACAAGCACTGTACACCTGGATTTCCAGAAACAATGCATGCTGAGTGAGGACCACTGTTCACCTCCCCCAAGAGCAGTATGTTTCCACTAGAGCCGTTAAAATGTGCATTGATGTTGTGAAGGAAGGTACTATTTCACTGAAGTTGATCAACAATAGATTTAATTCAATAAGCAGCTAATAATATTCACTCTCGATTGTAACTAACTCCTTTGTGAATTGAGAAATGCAGATTAGCAGTGAATTATTTATACTGCCGTGTACAGCAGTCACAAAATAATTAATGAAAAACAACAGCATCAATTGTATGGATTCCTTGGTTTAAGTGTGAATTACAAGCAGAAAAATTATAATAATTTCAGCAATACATTGTTATATAAGTGATCCAAGATGGCATCCGTATGTTCGTCACAGGGTGTTTACTTCTTCATAACAAGCTAAGTCCAGTTAGTTCCCAAAAGCCCACCAGCACCAAATTTAAATTTGTACACACTCAATTGTTTTAAATTTAAAAGAGACCAAATAAGCCTATTTTTAGCTATTCAGAGCCTGCTTGCTTTACATCCTGCAAAACTGTGCCCAACATCTGCTAGTCCTTGATAAGATGAAACCTGGTGGCATAAGGACTGTAGGATGCTGCTGTCCTTCAGAGATCTTTGACCTAGAGACTCCCCACCTTGTGCAGGAGGGCATCATCTGAGGGCCACACAGGGACCAGCCACCCTCTTCTTTTCCCAGGGATTGTCCATGCCATCCCCCCCTTTTTGGTGGCTCCCTGCAGCTGTTTTTGAAGACCTCCTCCACTGAGGAGCCATTCCTTGAGAATGGCTGTCAACGTGTGAGCCCCAATAAATGGACTGAATAAAACTGCTACCTCATAATCTCTCTTCTTGATCGGCCCAAATCCACTCGCTCAGAATCACAGTGGTATATGTTTAAGCGTAATTTCCCGATGACACAACAACATAGGAGGTGAAACGTAGGAGGACCATCACGATGAGAATTAACACCAAGACCATGCACAATATAGTCCCTTGAACTAAAACTCTACCATCCCCTACTCCCCTCATATTTATCACCAGTGGATTTCTTACAATGTAATTGGTAATCCAATGACATTAGAGGTGACTAGTGAGATTTCAAGGATCCCTCCTGGTGTTACATTCATATTTGTTTACAGCCTTGGGTCTTTTGGGCTCTGTTTCACCCTAGAACAAATTACATAACTTCTGGAGAGAATATTATCTCTAATCTAAGACCTAATGGTCAGCCCAAAATTTACTCTGGAGACCTGAGGATCCTGAGGATAACTGGATCCTTCTCTAGTTTCCACGAGTTCTTGAGATTGGCCTTGGGATGTGGTCCCCATCATGATTTCAGGGTAATTCCCATATGGATTGGCTGGTAATGGAGATGTCATTGTTTAACCAAGGCCCTTTGGAAATGCAAATCCTTGTGGGCCTTGGCTACAATATTCATAACAAACTTGGAAGACATAGAAAATAATTTTATAGGAGATCTTAGAAAAGAGTTTCACCCATGGTCTTATAAAGAGGGGAGAAAATCTGTCTGGGCTCAGGAATCAAAGCTTGCAGTGGGCTGTGGTTTCTGTCTAAAACTAATGCATGACCAGGATGTATTTCAGGCAGGGAACAATGCTCCTATGGAAAATGCCCCTTGGTAATCTCTGAGGCTAATATATGAACACCATTTCTTGTGAAAATCAGAAGAAGGGTGGGGTGTGTAGCAAGTAAAAGTGGGTCAAACAAGGAGATGCTAAAAGTTGTGCAGGGAGCGATGTTCTGATTTTTGTATTTAATATACCCTCCAAAATGTTCAATAATAGCTTGAAATAAATCCTTAAAATCATGAAGTAGCACTTTTGTTAAAGAAAATATTTAGGGAAAAAAATTTCTTTCTGTAACACTGGAAAAACAAAACAAACACTGAAAGAAACAAAAAGCTGAGAAGCTCCATTTAGTAGAAATGTCAAGTTAAGGAGAAGTAGGTTCAAATTGCTAAAATCAAAGAAGTGGTAGAAAGAGCTAGAGACTATGAAAGACCTTGACTCAGATTCTATCAGATCAACGGTTTCCATATGGCATCAGGACATCCTGGATGGCTGAAGACAAGCAAGGAGCTAACAATTGCATTGAAATAGTAAAACCAGTAGAGGATACATTTATTTTCAAAAAACTTAGCCAAATTGTTGCCGCCAATATCACTGGAATTAATAAAGGTGGTGGGGCCTCAACAAAGGCTGCAAAGCCAGGTCCTCTATACAATACAGCCCCCCACAACTGAGTGTCTTGCCCTTTCTCTCTTTTAACAACTCCATCAAAGGCTGTGTGGAGAATGAGAAAGGACACACACATACAAAAAAAAAAAAAAAGGAGTGTAGGCTACAACAATTATTTATTATTTATGTCATTTTGAGCTCAAGTGTGATAGGAAATCCATATGTCTGATGTCACTGCCAATTACCTGTGCTTGACTGTACAGGATTTTAACTGGTAAGAGTGAAAATAGAAGGTAGGAATTCAGGATACAGATCCAATGCCATTTGTCATTTGAGTTTCATGGTAGGTCATTTTAGCTTTCTTTTCTTTCTTTTTTTTTCAGTAGGCTAAATTATTTTATTTATAAGAGTGAGTAATATGGATATATTTCAAAAATGCATGAAGTGTCTCCAGAAAAAAAAAAAGGAAAACATAACTACATTTAGACAGGGATTGAAAGAACTTCATGAGGCAATAATCTATAAAAAGAAAGTTTCCCAACCTCAGGGACAAATCCTAATTATGACAAAGGATGAAAGCAAATGTCTTAAAGGAAAAACAAAGAGAATAAGGGTGATGTTCTAAACAAGTTTCTAAAACACCCAACTTTATGATAAGCATATTTGCATAACTTCATTTCAGTTTATTTAATGGGAATTAAAATTCAACAAATTTCTTCCAAGTGGTGTGAAGCTCCAGAGATGAAGCAAAATGGCAGAACAGTTGCTGGACCCAAAATTACAGCTGTGTTTCCCGGGCTCTAAAAATGTAAGGTGAGAGGAACGTTCTCACAGTAATGACAGCCTGTGAGGTGCCAGTTCACAATGAAGTCATTGTCAATTTATTCTAAGCACAATTAAATGAGTAATTATGCAAGAGTAAATAGCCGCCACCATGGAAATATTTTCAATAAAGCTACTGTCATAAGAGATATTCCATGTAAGAGGAACAGGTAAATTACATCATTGTCAAATCCGTGCATGAACAGGTTATTACATTTCCTTAAAAATCTTTCCAGAGAAGCCAACTAAATTAAAGTAACATCAGAAAATGTTTGTCACTAGAGATCTGAGATTGGCTCTGAGCAATTTTTAGCCTAATGTTTGATTTCAGGGTAGTATAAGTTTAAATTGTACTGATCAATTTGTTTCCAAGGATAAATGTATCAAGGTCAGAGTCCTCTGTATGACATGAATAACGCCACAGTGTTTTGAGAGGGGACGTCAGGTCTCAAATAGAAGTGACTTCGTTTATAAGCTTTGGTTTTGTTTAATACATCGGGCATTACTCATTGCTTTACTAGGTGGTGCTATAGTAGCAACCATCCCCAAAACCTCAAACTTAGAAAAAACAACTGTTTAGTTCATCACTATATTTCCACATCAGCATGCGTTAGCTGAGGATAAGCTGTACGTGTCTCCTACAGTCTGGCATTCGGATTGAAGAAACGTTCCCTACAGAGAACACAATAGTCTCACGGCAGAGGGAAGTGAATAAATGGTGGCGTCAGACATTGCCTCCTAACGCTTCTGCTCAGACATGACAAACAGCACTTGATCTCAATTTCAGTGGGGAGGTCAACAATGCAAGGAGTTGCAGCCCTATCATACTCACCTGCAGTTGATCAAAGGACACTGTGGGACCAATGACCCAAGCACAAGAGAGAACAAAAACTAGGGAGAAATCACTCCGTGTACCACCCATGTGTAATGTGAACAACAATAAAAGTTCACTCTGTTCTTTTGTCTGTTGAATGTTCCAGAGTTAATCACCTATATGTATTAGGCAAGAAATGAAGGTGCATGCTTTACATAAGATGATGTGAGAAGTTACTTTTTAAAGTAATTTATGTATGTATTGTAATGTCGTTGTTGTTGTTGTTTTTTGCCGTCAAGTCGGTATTGTAATAGCTAGATGATATTCCCTATTAAATATTTAAGTAACACTTTCTAGAAAGGTAAAGAGTTTTGCCATGAGCATTCTTACAAGAAGTTGTGGTAAATACATGATATTACATGAATAAATAAGCAAAGATGGGATTGGTGAACCAGTCTAAATATGTTCTACCCATTGTCCCCAACATAATAGAAGAATCATCGTTTTCCTAGACTATTGCCAGCATTGGGTGTTGATCGTCCTTTAGTTTTCCTTGTGTCAGAGGTGGAAAGTTATGTCTTATTCTAGTCTCAATTTCCAAGTGCTAAGCTTCTTTTGTATATTTATTTGTAATTTCTATTTTTTTTTAGAGCTACTAGTGGACTCAGACACTTAAGTATATGAGGAATATACACTTAACACTTAAATATAATGTAAAGCATCATAATTAAGAAGGAAGTTGAACTACAGATTCAAAACTCAACCAAGTTACCTATTTATCTTAGGACATTAGACACAACTTTATTCTTTCATAATTAGTTTTTATTGAATTAAACT
>NW_006922323.1:107081-110863 GCF_000298275.1 Orycteropus afer afer | reverse complement strand
CACTATGCTACCAGAGCTCCTAAGAGCCAAATTAGGGGACTGAATAGTAAAGCCCCCAGTGGTGGAAGGAGAAAAGAAGGGAGGAGACAAATGTGAGATATTGCTAGGTCTGTCGGGAAAATAGCAATGGGTTAGAGATGCTGGGATACAAAAAGGCTGAAGAAAAAGATCACTATAAAGTGAGGCGCTCTGGTGGTGTAGTGCCTAAGGCATTTGACTGCTAACCAGAAGGCTGGCGGCTCAAACCTGCCAGCCACTTCTCGGAAGGAAAGTTGGGCAGTCTACTTCTGTAGTAATACCACCTCAGAAACCCAAGGAGGGGTTGCTATGCGTCAGATCTGACTTGAGGGCAGTTTGGTTTTATAAAGTTCTGAGTGATGTGTAGGGGAGGGTAGTTTCAACTTCAGTGGAAATCTTAAAAAAAAAAAAAAAAAAAAGTGAGAAGGAACACTTAATTGAGTTGGGCAGAAATGTTTATCTCATGCTTGCTTTCGTACATTTTGGGTCCAACAGCATTTATTGAGCAGATGTTCTCTTAGAAGGTCTTTCCACAGAAATGGAGATTTCTAGGTCACACAAAAACTTCTTACCAACCGAGCCCAGTTATAAGACACATAAACAGTTCTGAAGAGTGGCAGAAAGCAATCCTGGACTTGAGAATACACCATACAGCCTACCCAGCTGAGCATCGTAACAGACATGTAGTTTACCCAGCCTTCCTGAGGAGCAGAGTGCTAGCAGTTGATTTACAATAACTTCATGCTAAAGAAATTATGAGTGTAGAGGGGAAAAAATCAGCCACCCAAAAAAATATACTTTGATGCAACAGTGACAGCAGACAATAGTTCAACTGCATGTAAAATCCATGAAGGCACCTTTAGGCACCTGTGTGTGGCTTATAATGTGGACCTCATCCATCACGTTGTATTATTATTTATATAGTATCCTTAATGTACTTTAATGCAATACGGAAAGTTTGATGTTCATTCATCAAGTTGTGTTAGTGTTGTATTTTGCTATGATTGTATTATACTAATAAAATAGAGTCCCTAGTACAACAGCACCGAGGTCCACACGGAACCATCGCATTCATAGCAGGGAACTTTGAAGTGTGTTTCCAGCTGAGGCTTGTGAATCTTTCATGTGTCAAGATGCAATAAGAAGCTCAGGTGTATCCATTGTGATTGCAGCGGTATTTGTGAAAGGACATTATAAATGTATTATTTTTGGCATTCTGAAGGCATTTCCTGGGAAACCTGTCCCCCATGAGCCAGTAAATCGACTTGAAGAGTTAATGGCATTTTCTAACTCAACTCTCATATGAGGTGAAATAACTCTACCTTGGCAAGAAGCAGGACATGCATTAGTTATCTCACGTTCTGTTGTGAGGTACGAAGCAGTGTTGGCACAGTAGTTCAAGGATGTGGCTGCTAACTGAAAGGTCAGTCTTTCAAACCCACCAGGCACTACACAGGAGAAGGATGTGGTGGTATGCTCTCATAAATATTACCACCTTGGAAACCCTCTGGGGTAGTTCTACTCTGTCCTATAGGATTGCAATGAGTAGGAATTGACTCGAAAGCACACAACCACATCCATCTACCATGAAAGAAGTTAGAATACACTTCAAAGATAAGTTATGCAGAGATGAATGAATTTCATAGATGCTCAGTTATCACATTTTAATGCTAATTATTTGAAAGACCAACAGTTCCAGGTAGAGTTGGTGTTATACAACTATACTTTCTAATATCAAAGAGCCTAACATTTTACCTAAGCAGATATTTGAATGACTACAAAGTAATGGGGCAAATGAGTCATACTGTAGACATTCAAATACGTTTCCTTGCAGTTGAGAAATGAGAAGTTCCATGGGAAAGCAGTCCAGGTAGATGAAGCAGGAAGATGGATGAAGGACCGATTAGTGGTATTTTTAGTTTATTGTAAAGATTTAGGGTTATCTCAAAGAGTACTTGTATTGTTATAAATGGGTGTTATACGGACATGGGAAATATAGAATCAGAATATACATATTTTTAAAAATAATAATGTAGAAAACTGTAAAGCTTTGGAAATTTTACTATAAAAGAAAATGGATAAATTGTTATTTTAAGATGATAGACAAGTCAGTAGCCTTGAAGGAAGGAAAGGATGATAAACATGTCAGTGGCCTTGAGGTTAGCAGAGGAGACATAGAGAAGGGCAGAACAATTGGTAAGACTTGCCTTCTACACAAAGAAGAAGGAGAGAAAGAAAAGTTATATTGCAGAAATGACTGAGAATTCGTAAATTTGAGATTTAGGAGATGCTTCAAAATTCACCTACTTAATACTTCTTACTTAATATATGGTTAATATTGGCAGATTTGGAACTATTTATATATTGCCAGTGAAGAATGTCAAACATTAACTGGAGAAAATAATGATTTGTTGCACAAAGTGGTGACGTTAGAAAACAGAGAAAAAGGGGTTCCGAAAGGGAAATGAATTCTTCTTGGCAAATGTTGATGAAGTCACCCCATGATGGCCAGAAGGAAAGTGTTTGTGAGGCAGATTATTGTTATGAATGTTGATATTTGCACATCTGTGACAACTGTAGTCATACGTCTGAATCAACTCAGTAGAGAGAGAACATAAAGAAATAAAATCGGGAAAGGCTGGACGACACTGCCTGTCACTGATGGCTTCTAAACAGCATATTTTCTGCTGTGAAATGCTGAGCAAATGAAGGGATATCTAACATGCAGAGGTAACACAGAGATTGTGCGAGCACGGTGTGTCCGATCCACATAGGCCAAGGGCCCAACCAGGTCCAAAATCATAAAACCTCAAAACTTCTGGACCAGGAAAAACTCGCCATGTTTTATTTTAACCATGTTTAATACTGCTCTGACCAGAAAAGAAAGGCCCAACCCCAAAATTATTTTTGTGGTTCTCATTCTTTTTAGTGGAGAAGATTTTAGCACATTTTTGACACTTAATTATATCAAGGCTTTATATGTAATAGCTTTTTTTTTTTTCCTTTTCTTTCATGGTCTACTAGGCAGCTGCCTTTTGTAATATCAGGAAACATGATCTATGTAATCAGCTGGGCCCTGTGAAGAACATGTTCAGTCAAGTGGTTGTAGAATTCCATCTGGTAGGGTGCATTCTGGGACTGGATGGTTTTCTGCTCAGCTGGTTCAGGGAGAGCCCTCCTACAATGAATGAAATGGTAACAGGAAACATCCATCTAGATCTGTTTGTCATTTAAAACTGGAGATATTACCCTGGAAGCCAAGGACTCAAGATCAACCTAGTTCTCCAGTTCTCAGAGACATAGATGTCATTCCCAAATAGAGATTTTCTGAGGAGCTTGCATCTTTGAACTTGTGACCTATCAAAGGAACAGTCTGCTACATCCTCAAAGTCCTATGTGCTATTCACCATGCACTTGGAAGACTTCTCACTTCCATAGTTTCCTTCACTTGGCTCCCAATCTCTACAATAACTTTTTTTTTTTCTGTTCCTCTAATAAGCTTTGGACCAGGTCTCCGGGAGCAAGGTAAGCATGGGCGTAGCACAGAGTAGCAGGCCAGAAGAGCAGGAGGAAGGGGTAAAACCCAGTCACTAGTGCTCAGACGGCTCCCTTGTTACCCTCCCAAGAGGGACCGGGTCTCCGGGAGTAAGGTAAGCACGGGCGGGCTGGTGCTTACTCACTGATCTGCACTGAACACTTTCCCTTGTTACCCTCCCGAGAGGGACCGGGTCTCCGGGAGTAAGGTAAGCACGGGCGGGTTGGTG
>NW_006922323.1:97637-98154 GCF_000298275.1 Orycteropus afer afer | reverse complement strand
ATTGTTACCCATAATTTATTATGACCCACACAATCAAATGCTTTTAATGTATTTCAATAAAATACAAGTAAATGTATTTCTGGTATTCTTTGCTTTGAGCCAAGATCCATCTGACATCAGCAATGCTATCCCTTGTTCCACGTCCTCTTCTGAATCCAGCTTGCACCTCTGGAAGTTCTATGTCAATATACTGTTGCAACATGTTTTGAATTATCTTCAGTAAGATTTTAATTGCATGTGATATTAATGATATTGTTTGATAATTTCCACATTCTGTGGAATTTCTTTGGAATGGGTACAAATATGGATCTTTTCCAACTGACTAGTTGGCCAGATAGCTGTCTTCCAAATCTCTTGGCATAGCTAACTGAATGCTTCCAATGGCACATCTGTTTGTTGAAACATCTCAATGGGTATTCTGCCAATTCCTGGAGCCTAGTTCATCACCACTTCCTTCAGTACAGCTTCAACTTCTTCCTTCAATACCACTCATTCTTTATCATATGCCACCTCCTGA
>NW_006922323.1:89919-97537 GCF_000298275.1 Orycteropus afer afer | reverse complement strand
GGCAGTGTTTCATTCTGCTGTGCATGGGGTCACTATGAGTCGGAAATGACTCGACGGCACTTAACAACAACAACAACAATAAGCTTTGCTTAGTCCTTGATGGAATATATGCATCAATACTAAAATGCCAACATGTTTGCAGGTGAGGAGAAAGGTGCTTGTTTTTATAGTTCCTCAATTTGAGTGTGGCATAAGGAAGGATCATCTACAACTGCCCTGGAGAAATTAAGGCTCAGCTGATTCAGAATGTAATGTAACAAACAGTACTTCACAGATGCTATCATTGTCTGAGCTGTACTAGTCCATTCCTTTCATAATACTAGTATAAGATGACAAAAATGTAAACTGGATCAGCATAATCAGTAATTATAACAATTCTGTTGTAACCCCCAAACTCCCCCCCAAAAAAAAAATTGCCACCAACTCCATTTCAACTCATAGTGATCTTATAGAATAGAACACAAGTGGTCCATAGAGTTTTTAAGACAGCAAATCTTTACAGAGGCTACTGACTGCCACAACTTTCTCCTGCACAGTGGCTAGTGGATTTGAACAGCCAACCTTTTAATGCTCAACCTGGCTGCATAATTCTTCTGTCCAACCAAAAAAAAAATCCAAACTCACTGCCATCGAGTCGGGTCCAACTCATAGCAAACCCTCCTTGGGTTTCCATGGCAGTATCAGAACAAAAGTAGATTGCCCAATCTTCCTTCTGAGGAGTGGCTTGGTAGGTTTGAACTGCTAGCCTTCTGATTAGTAGTCAAACAGCAGCCAGAATGCTCCTTAGAACAGGAATGGTGAGACTGTGTCACTTGTACTTGGGTCATATTATCGGGGAGACTTGTCCCTGGAGAAAGACCTTATGTGTGGTAAAGTAGTGGCTCTCTGTAAAAGATGACTCTGAGCAAGACAGAGTGACACAATGGGTACAACAATTGGTTCAAACTAGCAAAAATGGTGAGGAAGGTGCAGGACCAGGCAGTGTTTGTATAGAAGGTCACTATGAGTTGAAACCTGGGAGCTCTGGTAGCATAGTGGCTAAGACACTTGCCTGCTAACCAGACGGCTGGTGGTCCTACTTCCGTAGTGATACTGCCTCGGAAACCCAAGGAGGGGTCGCTATGAGTCGGGGCTGACTCGACGGCAAACAACAACAACAACAACATGAGTGGAAACCTACTCAAAGGCACCTAACAACAAAAATACCATCCTGTTATTTTCAATACCTGGTGATTCTGTCAGTTAGAGTAGAAAAAAAAAAAAAATGTTATCCATAACTTATTATGATCCACACAAATACTTCTGCATAGTCAATAAAACACAGCTAAACATCTTTCAGTGTTCTCTGCTTTCATTCAGCATCCATATGACACCAGCAATGATATTTATTATTCCATGTTCTCTTCTCAACCTGGCTTGAATTTCAGGCAGTTCACTGTCTATGTACTGCTTCAGTTTTTTTAAATTATTTTCAGCACATTTTCCTTATATGTGATATTAATAGTATAATTAGATAAATTTTGCATTCTGTTGCATCATCTTCCTTTGGGATGGACACAAATACTGATCTCTTCCAGTTGATTGGCCAGGTAACTGTCTTCGAAATATCTTGCCATAGATGAGCGAACACTGCCAGTGTTGCATCCATATGTTGAAGCATCTCAATTAGTGTTCTTTCAGTTACCAAAGTCTTGTTTTTTGCCCAATGTCTTCAATGCAGCTTGGGTGTCTTCCTTCATTGCCATCAGTCCTTGGTCACATTCTACCTCCTGATATTCTTGAAGGAGGCCCAATTCTTTTTGGTACAGTAACTCTTTGTGCTCCTTCTATCTTCTTTTGATGCTTCCTGTGTATTTCAATATTTTGTCCATAGAATCTTTCAGTATTGCAACTCGCAGGTTGATTTTCTTTTCCTGAGTTCCTTCAGCCTGAGAAATACTGAGCATGTTCTTCCCATTTAGTTTTCTAACTCTAGCTCTTGGCACATTTCATTGCAATATTGTATTTTATATTCTCAAGTCTCCCTTTGAAATCTTCTGTTCAGTTTTTTACTTTACATTTCTTCCATTTGATTTAGCTCCACTACATTCAATAGAAAATTCCAGAGTCTCTTCTGACATCCATTTTGGTCTTTTCTTTCTTCCTTGTCTTTTTAATGACCTTTTGCTTTCTTCAGGTATGATGTCCTTGATGTCATCCCACAGCTTGTCTGGTCTTCAGTTACTTGTGTTCAATACATCAAATCTATTCTTCAGATGGTTTCTAAATTCAGGTGTGAGTGATATAATCAAGGTTATATTTTGGTTCTCGTAGACTTTTTTTAATTTTCCTTAGCTTTACCTTGAACTTGTACATGAGCAATTGATGGCCTTTTTTAATAGTAAGTCCCTGACCCTTTTCTCACTGATGATATTGCGATTCTTCATCACGTCTTTCCATAAACATAGTCGATTTGATTCCTGTGTATTCCATCTGGCTAGGTCCAAGTAGATAGTTCTTGTTTATGTTTTTGAAAAAAAAGTATGTGCAATGAATAAGTCATTGTGTTAGTCTTGCAGAATTCTATCATGTGATCTCTGGTGTCATTTCTAACACCAAGGCCATATTTTCCAGCTACTGATGCTTCTTCTTTATTTCCAAGTTTTGCATTCTGGTCACCAGTAATTATCACTGATCTTGATTGCATATTTGATTAATTTCAGACTACTGAGCTTGATAAAACTTTTCAATTTCTTCATCTTTGCCTTTAGTGATTGGTGCATAAATTTGAATATAGTACTATTAACTGGTGTTTGTTTTAGACGTATGTATATTATCCTATCACTGACAATATTGTACCTCAGGACAGATTTTGAAATGTTCTTTTTTTGACTACAAATGAGATGCCATTCCTCTGCAATTTGTCATTTATGGTACAGTAGATCACTTGATAGTCCAACTCAAACTGGCCAATGCCAGTTCATTTCAGTTCAGTAATGGCTAGAATAGGAGCTCTGGTGGGGTAGTGCTTAAGGCATTTGACTGATAACCAGAAGGCTGGAGGTTCAAACCCACCAGCCACTACTTGGAAGGAAGGTTGGGCAATCCTACTTCCATAGTGATACTGCCTCAGAAACCCAGGGAGGGGTCTTTATGTGTTCTATTTCATTTTTTGCAATTTCTAATTTCCCTAGATTCATACTTCATACATTCCATATTTTAACCACTAATGGATGTTTTCAGCTATTTCTTCTTATTTTGAATCATGCCACATCATCAAATGAAGGTTCCATAAGTTGTATTCCATTCACGTCATTAAGGTCGACTCCACTCTGAGAAGGCTGCTTTGCGTCAGCAACACTCAAGTCAGGACAGTACGACAAACTGACAGACAAGTGGTGGAATAACAGGATATGTTCAGTTGTTCTCTTTAGTCAGAATTAAACTATCCTAAATGTTTACACATGCAAGTACACACACATAGACACACATTCAGTTGATAGTTATGCATGTCAAGTAATGCTGTAAATATAGGCACAACAATGATTTTTATCATACCTAGGGAGCTCTGGTGGCATAGTGCCTAAGGCATTTGACTTTTAACCAGAAGGCTGGTGGTTTAAACCCACCAGCCACTCCTTGGAAAGAAGACTGAGCAATCTACTTCTGTAGTGATACTTCCTCGCAAACACAAGGAGGGGTTGCTATGAGTCGAATCAACTCAATGGCAGTGAGTTTGATTTGGGTTTATATTGTTAAATACAGATTTTCTAGAGTTAAATTTCATTCTCTCTATTTTACATACACCTCATTGCTCAGTCGGGAAACACAGAATAAGTATGGTGCATGTGGTCATTTGCTCAATATTAATTACAAAGAACAGTGAGCCACCAGCAGCAATGCTGAGCTTATGACATTGCTATGCTCTGATTCGTGTGTCCCTGTGCATCCAACTCCACTCATAGTTGAATGTGTTGCAGCTATGTTACCCCTTACATCTCTCACAGGCCCATCTGCTCTACTGTTCTGATGTTTCATTCTAAGACAACCTTTATGTATTCCATACTCACTTATCTCTTCTTCGAAAGCCATAATAGCAAACCTATCAAACACTTATTTGGGGGATTATCTTAGAATACAAGATGTCATAGTTATTATGAATGTGCTATTGGTTGATGATCAGTGATTCTTTAGAGGCATTAAATGCAATTAAAGGATTTCTGAGGGAAAAATAAATAAAATAAATAGGGAATGCATAAATTTATTATTTCTTTTTTCCTTTAGGACCAATAGTTACATATTCCCCTCCCTCACAATATAATTGGCTTAAATTAGCTAGCCATGAAAATAATCTGAAGAAATCCATATATAAACATACCAAACAACTCACTCATTCAATCATCCATTTAAAAAAAATAATAATAAACTTGTGTTATTTGTAGTCTGTGCCAAGAATGTGCTAATCATAGGAAGTGGATGCTAATATATGTATAAAATCCCACTGCCATTGAGTTGATTCTGATTCTTAGCAACCTTGTAAGGCAGAGTAGAATGGCCCACAGGGTTTCCAAGCCTGTAAGCTTTATGAAAGCAGACTGCTACATCTTTCTCCTGCAGAGTAGCGGGTGGTTCAAACTGCTGACCCTTCAGTTAATAGCAGAGCATTTAACAATTTTACCACCAGGATAAGTGTGTGTCTGTCCGTCTATCTATCTACCTGTTTTTCTTACTTAAGGAACTCTGGCAGAGTGTTTAAAGCATTGGGATGCTTACCAAAAGGTCGGTGGTTCCAACCCACCAGTTGCTCTGCAAGAAAAAGATAAGGCAGTAGTCTGCTTCCATGAAGATTCACAGCCTGAGGAAGTTCTACTGTGTCCTATAGGGTCACTATGAAGGGTCATGATGTGTTGGAATCACCTTGGTGCAGTGAGTTTGCTTTGGGTTATATTACCTACTCCTACCCTATGAGGATGAAGGTAGGGGCATGAATTAACATTTACATAGAGTGTAGTAGAGACCATGACAATAGCTCCTCTACTTGAGCAGAGATACCTCAGACAGCTTTTGAGGTTAGGAAAGAGAAATATGTGGAAACTGTGAGTGAAATTATCTTCAGTGAACATACATCAGTTCTTTTGATCAGATGTAAAACAAAAATAGGTGTGAATTTGTTTTTATTTCCAAGAGTTAAAAAGTAACAAAATTAATACACTACTGCAAAAACAATTTCTCCTAATTTGAAATTCATATATGAATTTAGTTTTAAAATTATCTGCACTGATGGACAAGATTGATTTGACTGAACTGCCTGGTTAGATGGTTGTAAAATGCAAATGATCTAGCCAGTCATGCATCACAACTTTCAGCTTGCACAGTGAAGGGCATTTGTCAAAAAAGATTCTCCTACTTCTGCTTTTCCTAACTTTCTGTTCTTGAATACATGTCCCCCCTATGCACTCTAGACTGTTTAAGACTAGTTGAAGCCTGAGGGTGCTATATATTTTTATTTGATTGTGAATTAGGCTAGAGGTGGATTGAGTTCTATAGCTTTTTAAAACTCTATCCAATGCACCGCTGAAGAAAACATTCCAATAAAAGGAAAAAGAAAAATTAAAGGTACTAAAGGATTTGTATGTTTTAAGCTGTTTTTTATTGGTTTGTACCTCTTCATAAGTGAGCTAAATCACGGCCGAGATTGTGAGAACGGCACGCAATCTGGCAGTGTTTCAATCTCTTGTACAGAGAGTCACCGTGAGTCACAACCTAACCAATGACACTTTACAACAACAGCATCTCTTCAAAAAGAAATGACACCCAGCTGAAATCCTCTGAGACTGAACCCCACGAAGTCTTCCTGAAATCAAGGCAAAATCTCCATTCAGATCACTGTCTGATAAATCAAGTTGATTCCCAAGGGAACAACGTCTTCCTAGTCCTGTTCCAAGACCCTCCCTCCAGTCTTGGTAAGCAGGTGGTCAGGACTAGGCAGTGCAGACATACTGCTGAGCGGAGGCATGGAAAACCAGGGGGCCTTGTTCTTTCATCCTATCCACAGACTGATAAACTATCTGTAATACCTGTGGTTGTTTTATGCTTGGTTTGTCTTCTTGATAACTAGGCTTACTATTTTATAACTCAGATGCTTCTCTATCCTCAGATTCATTAGAGTTTGAGGTGTTTCCAGAGTGAAAAATGGAGAAATTCTGCGGCCGAATGTGTCTTTCAATGCCTCTGGCTGCTTTTTTTCCGTGATGTTTGGCAAACCGCACTGATATTCAACTAAGAAGAACGCAGGTGAGAACGTTTCTTTGTAATATATGCTAATGACTGCAGTTTGGCCCAAAACGTGTTGCTGCTTCTATGTAACACTTAGAAACTGCTTGGGAGATTTTCTCCTAAGTGATTTTATGGTTAATTATTATCCTCTTCATACCCTAATTTGGATTCTATACTACCATTCAATACCTTGTTCAGCCTTCCCATACCTAGCAAAATGGATCATAATTTTATAACCTCTACTGCAAAGATTTAGAAAAGAAATTAAAAGCCATTTCTTTTTAGATTTGATTTTCCTGCCTTGGAAAACACTTCTGAGAACATTAGGATTTCAGATATCTTATTATATTACCTGAAAATTAGGGATTGGAAATAGAAGCCTGGTGTTTGAATTGAAGTGAAATATTGAAAGTATTCTGAAAACCCAATAACAGTTGGCCTGAACCTCAACCCATTTGAAATGGATGAATAAGAATTTTAGTATGGATAATTACCAGAAAATGTTTCCATTTTAGAACTTACAGATGATATTTAAATATTTGCTTAATATTCATTGTTCGATCACCGACAAAACCTTAGTTTGCAAAAGAAATTTAAAAAAGAAAAAAAGAAAATTTTAATAATTATTTCCTGTTGCTTTCTCCTGTGTCTGGTTGTTAGCTAAGTGTCATAACAATTGGGAAGGAATCAGACCTATGGAAGTATGGACAGAAGTATCCTCTGTCATTATCTTTGAAGCCATTGTGGTATATTGAAGACCTCAGTCAATAGACTAGTTTTTCAAACTACCTTCATAAACTAGCTCTGCCATTTACTATATTTTGGACTTTTAGGGACCATTTCATCTTGTTCAGCCTCTGCTTTCTCTTGTTGAGAGAAAAGAAGCAGAGGACGAGGAAAGGAGTGGAAGGGATGAGTGTCCTTCTAAACAGTGACATTCAATGATTGGATCCAAGTCATGCCATGGAGTTGATTCAACCCAAAGTGACCCCTCCTTATGTTTCCAAGGCAGTATCACTACAGAAGTAGACTGCCCAATCTTCTTTTTGAGGAGTGGCTGGTGGGTTTGAACTGCCAGCCTTCTGGTCAGCAGTCAAATGCCTTAGGAATGACACCACCAGAGCTCCTATAATACGTGTGCTTTAATTTTTTTCAAGACATTTTTTGGGGGGTGCTTCTTTGTGGAGAGCATGATGCCTTGAGTATGTGTTCCACAAACAGCCACAGGAGTGTTGTATTCACTCATCGCAGGAACCCTGCTCAGCTTCAGGTGGGAAACTGCCCGTGGTGTTGACCGGTCACTGCTCAAGCTCACATCCTCGGCATTCTGCTGGGACTCCCTGGAGTTGTCTATCTGAGGCTG
>NW_006922323.1:70962-86569 GCF_000298275.1 Orycteropus afer afer | reverse complement strand
TGTTCCCTACCATCCCTAAATTCATACTTCATACATTCCATGTTCCAATTATTAATGGATGTTTGGAGCTGTTTCTTCTCATATTGAGTCATGCCACTTCAGCAAATGAAGGTCCTGAGAGCTTTACTTTATCCATATTACTAAGGTCCATTCTACTCTGAGGAAGCAGCTGTTTCCTAACCGTATCCAACAGGATACCAATAATAATCATGTCAGGAACATCTTCCTATGTCCATTCCTACAACAGCACAGGATCCAGCAATTAATTAATTACAGACTATTTAATTACAGGCAATTAATTACAGACAATGCAGGCTTGTTCAGAGAGATTTAGGTTCCTCCACTGTCACATAGAAATAACTAATGTGCTAAAACAATAGAAATTTCCTAAATATTTTAA
This sequence comes from Orycteropus afer afer, assembly GCF_000298275.1. Taxonomy (NCBI): domain Eukaryota; kingdom Metazoa; phylum Chordata; class Mammalia; order Tubulidentata; family Orycteropodidae; genus Orycteropus; species Orycteropus afer. The sequence continues at coordinate 86,169 of NW_006922323.1, read as the reverse complement.
AATCACTAATATTACCGCAGAGTCATCTGTCAAATCTAATTTTCATCACAAAATGAACAATGGCCCTTTGATGAAGGAGGCCAGGAGTAGCAACTGATGTTTATATTACTGTTACCATCTCTGTGATATCCCATAATCCATAATGCCATCCAGCCCATACTAAAGTCAGGCCACATGTTTGAAGAGCTGAGATCATTAGAATTTTACAAATGTGAGGTAGACTTCCTGTCAGACGACAGTGGAGTTTTAAGTTAATTCATTAATATCATTCAGCAGAGTCAATGGGAAAAACTGGCTATTATATCAAATAGTATTTTCTTTCATCATTATACGTTATATCAAATGTATTTTCTTTCATCATTATACATGAATGATAGATGACTTGGGTTTCTGTTCAGTTGCCTGAAGTTGTTCAGCAAGGAGGACAATTGAAGACACTTTTCACAATGTTTAAACAGCCTGTTCAAAACAGCTCATTTCCCTCTGACTGTGGTGAATACTTATGTCAGATAGATGCCCCCTAAAGAAATTTTGAGCAAATGTTTGATTTGATTTTCTTAAGATAATCACGCATCCAAGACTTCAGTAAACTTTTTAAAAAAGAATAAAGACTACAAGGAAATGTTTTAAATAATGTTTTCCAGTAAAGATCATGACCACATTTAAAACTTTTTCCTATATTATAAAACAGACACTTAGGTACTTTTTAAAAAAGAAAATCATACATACAGAATAAAAGCTCTTTTATTTTGTTAACTATCAAGTAAGTGACTTTTAATTTGATGCAGCTGTACATACAGTGGAGTCCCCATCCCTGAATAGTTAATGCTACCTTTTATCCTTTATCATTTTCTCTATGAGCTGAGGGATTGTTCATTCCAATTCTTCTAATCCTCATAATACCTGGGCCATTATTACAAATCCTGACTGTTCAGATAGCATCCAATTTCTTATGAATCTCAGGAGTATTAAAGAAATCTTGTTAAATGAAAATGGAGGTATCCCATCTCGCCTGGATTTCATTTGCAATTCAATGGTCCAAGTGTAACATAAAGAGAAGACTCTCTTGGAACACATGTCAGTATGTTTCTTCTCTCTGTGGAGGCATGTTATATTTAGAAGAAAAAATCCCATTCAAAATGCAGTGGTTAGAAAGTATGATTCCTGAGCCCTTTCCTTATGACTGGGTGGTACTGGATACACAAGAGAGTGGAAGAAGATGCCCAGTGTTTGACTGGGTGGTAATTCTAAGAGGGGTACAAATCCCTCATGCAATTGAACCTACAGTATGCTTGTAGATAGGATCATTTTAATCAAGTTATCCTATTTTTTCACTCATGTTTATGAATATAATTCATGCATATCCACATGCATGAATACTGCTGTTGCCAGAGAGAGAGGAAGCTTGGGCAGCCATCCCCCCATAGAGGCATTACAAGCACCTCAGAATTGGACTTTATCAACACTGAAAACTGCTGTGCTTCAAAGGACACCATCAAGAAAGACAAAAGACAACCAATAGAAGAAAAGAGAATATTTTCCCATTATATGTAATAACTCTCTATTGCTGCTGTAAGAAATTAAGGTAAGCTTAGTAACCTGGAATAGCACAGTTCTATAGCTCAGAGGGGCTAGATTCTAAACCATTTTCCACTGAGTGGAAATCAAGGTGTTGGCAGGGGTCCTCCATCTGGTGGTTCTAGGTAAGTATCTGTTTCTTTCCTTTTTCTAGCTTCTGACTTCCCTTGGCATGTAGCCCCATCCCACTAGAAATTCCATTTTTCCAACTTCAGCTGCTATACCACATCTCCCCTTATTCTCCTGCACCCCTTGTCTGTGGATATTCACATGTAATCGCATCTGTGATTCCATTGGTCCACGCAGATGATACAGAATGACCTTCACATCTCCATATCCTTAACTTAAACACATCTGCAGAGTTCCTTTTCCAGGTAAGGTGATGTATTCACAGGCTCCAGGGATTAAGACATGGACATCTTTGGGTTAGTATTATCCTAACTACCAAATCGTGTGTCTGATAAGGGACTTATGTCCAGAATATATAAAGAATATTTACAAGTTACAATCAAAACACTGAGAGTTGAATTTGAAAAACAGCAAAAATAAAAATCAACACTTAAGAAATCACTAAGCAGATAAAGCAAATTTGAATAGCTAATAAACCAGTAATGGAGATTTTATACAACTATCTATCTGTATATACATTTACACTTGCATCAAGTTTTCAAGGTATAAAAATTCCAAATAAAAGGTGAAGACTACAATATTAGATAAAAAGAAATGAAAAAAAAATGTGAATCTTATAAAGCAGTTCCTAGTAACAGCAAAATATTTGAACATGATAAGATTCTACTATTTACTCCCTAGAAAATATACTTTAGATATCAAAACAGATTAGTTAAAAGCAAAACGATTTAAAAAAAAACATATAGCATGCAAACAGAAAAAAGCAAAGATGAACTGGCCATATTAACCAGACTAAGGAGTTTAGAAGTTGAAATCTGATAGAGAAAATATCATATTGATAAAAGGATCAATTCATCAAGAAGTCATACAATCCTAAATGTGTGTCCATCCAGTAAGAGCTTCAACATACATGAAACAAAATCGATGACAGAGACAAATTCAACATAACAGTTGGAAATTTCAACAAGTCTCTGATACTGATAAAACCAGTAAACTTCTTTATTATGGATGAAACAAGGAGACTGAAATCAATAAGTGTATGGAAGATCTTGTCCTACATTATAAGCCAATCTGACCTAATGGATATTTCTAGAACACTTCACCCAACAACAGCAGAAGAGTCATGAACATAGACATTTCCACAATGACCCAGAAATGAAGTCTGAGTAAATTTAAGGAGATTGAAATCATACATAGTATGTTCCCTCACTACAAAGGGACTATATAGCTGCCAACAAGAGAAAGACACCTAAATAATTCCCCATGTATTTGGAAAGTACAGAGCACTCTTTTCAGATAACGCTTAGTTAAAAAAATAAATCAAACCAGGTGCAATTACTTGAATTACTCAGGCCACAAGTTCCGAAAGCTGAAGGAGCCTTAGCCCAGCAGAGTTGGGTGCTACTCTTCAGCCAGCCTCCATACTCTCCAGGTAATATGTGTGGGCCATGCTACGTTCTCCAGTGATGACTCCGTCAGATCTCTCTGCAGTCATTCTCTTGTTTTACCCACACAGGTGCTGCTGTCATGTTATTGCGACCTTGAGTGGGTTGCATTTTGGAGTTTGTTAGGATAAATAGCCACCTAGGTTTTGATAAATTTCCTCCAGGAGTTTCTTGTTTTGCTACATAATTCTTTTTCTTTTCTTTCCCTTTTTTAAATATGCAAATTTAGAGGCATCTCTATTGTTCTAGAATTCTTGCTCCACATTTTTAACATACCAGAAATCAACTAAAATTGAGTAAAATGAACCAAAGGAGTAAATAAACCAAAATGATTAGAAGACAAACACTGAGGAATGTGCCCATAGGATGCTACTTGATACACAGTTTAAGAGATTAATTTAGATAATGAAACCATTTACAATTTATAAACAACAATCACAACAGTTATTAATAAAATCTATCAAGGGAAAAGATGATGAGTTAAAGCCATCTATCTCTTCATTCTCTCCAGTGGATCTAGTTCTTGAATTCCACAGACATGAATACAAAGTTCATTGAGCAGAAAAATAAATATAAGAGCTATCAGAAGCTTCTGAGAAGAATGAAAGAAAAACTATTTGAGTCCTTGAGATGGAAGAAGAGCAATGTATCAGCTGAGGATGAGGAAATATTCAGGATTGTGCTATTTTATTTTCCCCACATTGATTTAAGGACAGTATCACCCATTCCATTTCCACCAAAGGTAGAAAACGTCCCATGAGCTGATGAGGATGGCAGGGTCGACCTGTCTGCCCCGAACACAGTGAGGAAGGAAGGCAACAGTAGTACTGCCCCTGCAACTGTCTCCCACCTTAAAATTCTCAAGGTCACATTGGGCTTTGGCTTTAAGTGAGGTGTCTTAACAACAAGATATGCTTAAATCACATTTTGTATACTGGATAGAGCTGCAGAAAATACTTCCAATAAAGAGGAAAATGATGTCACATATGACTAAACTGAAATAATATGAGTTAACAAAGTTCTACTTTTTTTCCCCCCAATTTTAAGTTATTTCTACTATACTTTCCTCCTGTAGAGCTTTCTCTCTGAAGTGAAAGTTGATAGTCCACACTTCTTGACATTATAATCACCTAAATTAATAATCAGGGACGTCGCTTAGTACCTGGGAGGAATTACCAGGAGCCATGCTTCTCTTTGATTCCTGGCTACCAATATTCGAAGTAATAACATGAATGTGTCCTTGGGCCACTAATACTGAAAGTGGGCATGAGTGGGAGCATTAAAGACATATGTGTTGCACCGAATGGTCATCCAGTAGCTATGTGTTTAATCAAATATAATTGCAAGAGTTCTGACGTATCACCCTGAGACATTAGAATGTGACGGTATTGCAGGATGGCTGAAATTAGACTCACCTTCTTCTAGAAGCTTCTCAGTCTCATTACTGGGGCTGAATGCTCGCTGTCACTCTGGAAGCCTGCAGCTTTTACCTCACACTTCGCACTAATTGGACCTGAACCATTTTGCCTGATGAGAACACGTGAGGGATGCTGGTGAGTGGAGAAAATGGAGGAGTGAAGGAATCAATAGTTGATCAAGAGCTTCTGTGGAGGCCAGGAGCTGGGTTCAGATTTACAAGAAAATATCCAGAGATCAGGAAGTTTTAACAGAAAGAAGTAGGTGAGTCAAAACTGAAGAGGCAATTTTAGAAGTTTTGTTGAGATTACAGGAGAGGAAAAATAACCTCTTGGTCTCACAGAGTACTTTGGTAACACACAGAATATAGGCCATGAGGTGATTAAATATTAATGCCTTTTGGCTGATGTTTCCAGGAGAATGTTTAATTATAAAGCAAGTGTCATTGTGCAGCACAGTTGGAGACAGGCTCAGGGAGACAAAAATATTTGGCAGGGATGTGGATGCACCTCCTTTGTACGTGGTCATGAGTGGCCCTTAAGAGAACAAGTAAAATAACTTTGGAAAAAATTCAAGTGCATCACTTTGAATAATGCCAGCTTATTTCTGAAACAACAAATTAATTTGCGTTATGTAATGCCAACAACAGTGTAAAAGTTGAGCCCAGTTCTGACTATAGGAGTAAGCTGAAGACTGGTGAGTTTAAGCCCAAAGGATAGAAGTTTCAGAACAAAGAGAACTAATGAATCGATGAAGCAAAGTTAGTGTTCTGGTAGTTCCACATTTCGCAGTGGGTCAGTCAGACTCCGTGCATTTGATCACTGCAGCTCATATAGACCTCTGCTCAGGGGGTGCCAGTTTGGTGCCACTGATGACCCTGCACAGGAAGCATTCATCCCTGTCTTGCTGTCCCCAGAAAGGAGACGCTAAGGAGAAGACAAGGAGTCCTGGTCGCTTCTAACCAAAAAGCCGGCAGGTGGAACCCACCAGCCACTCTACCAGAGAGTTGATCTGCCACACTGCCCTCATGAAGATTCTAGCCCCCAAACCTATGGAGCAATACTGCTCTGTCACATGGACTTGGTATGACACGGAATCAACTGGACGGTACCTAACAATGACAACGAAGACATGACAGTTGAGTGCCATCACATCCATCATGGTGGAGGCCACATTGTCAAGGGAGACAGTGCTCTGCCTGCCAGGCCAATGGACACTAACAAATATGCTCCTGGTGCCTGGGCCCCCCACATCCATTCTGAAATGGCCGGATTGCCCAGCGTTCCTGCTTCATAGCCTCCTCATGCCCCCACCTTCCCCAGGATGCTTCCACTAACCTGCTCAGCATCCTTGCCTGTGCTCAAATACAAAAAGCCAACTCAGATGGACCAACGAAAGTGAACATTAGCCTTTAAAATCTAAGATACATACAGGTTAAATAGGGCTCACAAAACAGAACAAAAATTTAAAGATTGATTATTTAAATTACCTTAACAGTAAGAACTTCTGTTTTTCAAAATATACTAGTGAGGTGTGCAAAAATGTCTCTATATGAATATGCATATGAATGTTGAAACTTTGGTAGCCCAGAATGTAAAGTAGGGGGAGGAACTCTAGCCAGGCCCAGGATTTCCTCTTTGCCTTTGTGTCACATTGAGGAAGTGATGAGCCTGGCGCAGAAATCCTTGTAAACATGGGAGCAGGGAACCTACCAGCAGAAACATAACCTGCCAATCCTTGGCTTTCAAACAAACCCTGTTTGTAACTACCTGTTACAAATATGGTGAGAACCTGCAAAAGAACGTGTGGGTTTTGAGGATCATGACTGATGGAGAAGAGATGTGGGTCACACAAATGGTCCCCTATCTGTTGAGTATAAATGTAAAAAGGCCCCAAACTGAACAACCTTTCTCTAAAAACATTCTTCAAACAGTATTAAAAATTCATGGTTCTTTTTTTCTCCAAAATTAAAGACATGACAACAATAACAACAAAAAACTGTTGCCATTAAGTAATTTCCAACTCATAGCAACTCTGTAGGATAGAATAGAAGTGCCCCATTGGATTTCCAAGGATGTAAATGTTGACAGAAACAGACTTTCACGTCTTTCTCCCAAGGAGTCACTAGCACGTTTGAACCATCAACCTTAGCAACCAAATGCTTTAAGCAGTGCATCATCAGGGCTATTCCAGCAAAAGTGAAGTGGACCTTATTTGGAAGCTGTGTCTGATCATCTGTTGCCCCTCAGGACAAGAACACTGGATCTAGGTTGCTTCTGGCTTGTTTCCTATGCATAGTGCCTAACGCATTTGGCTGCTAACCAGCAAGTTGGGGGTTCAAACCTACCAGCCACTCCATGGAAGGAAGACTGGGCAATCTACTTCCATAAAGACTTACTGACTCGGAAACCCAATGAGGGTCACTATGAGTTGGAAATGACTTGATAGCAGTGAGTTTGTTTTTTTTTTTGGTATGTTGAATAAATCTGTTTCACTCTAATTTGATTGCAAAATTCATCCTTTTGAGTCACTGAAAAAAAATAATAAGTACAGTTCAGTCCTATATATGAAGAAGGAAAAAATAAAGACACCCACCATCATGGAAAACAAGAATCAATATTTAACAAACAAGAAACACAAACTTAAAGGTATGTTCATTTTTTTTTATCAACCAATGCAATATAAATTGGACTAAATATTGGAAAAAGTAATGTAGTGTGTGTGTGTGTGTGTGTGTGTGGTGTGAGACAGAATCATGTAATCTTTCAAACATATTGAGAGACTGGTAAAAAGGCAATGTGGGAAAGAACATGTTGTTGTTGTTATGTGCCGTCGAGTCAGACCCGACTCATAGCGACCCCTCCTTGGGTTTCCGAGGCTGTATCACTAAGGAAGTAGATTGCCCAACCTTCCTTCCAAGGAGTGGCTGGTGGGTTTGAACTGCCAGCCTTCTGGTTAGCATTCAATTGCCTTAGGCACTATGCCACCAGAACACATAATATAATACTATTCACATATAGTGTCAAATTACAAAGAAAGGTTGTTGTTGTTGTTGTTATGTGCCGTCGAGTCAAACCCGAATCATAACGACCCCTCCTTGGGTTTCCAAGGCAGTATCACTACAGAAGTAGGATTGCCCAACCTTCCTTCCGAGCAGTGGCTGGTGGTTTTGAACCACCAGCCATCTGGTTAGCAGGCAAGTGTCTTAGCCACTATGCTACCAGAGCTCCCACAAAGAAAGATAGACAGAAACAAACAAAATTTGGAATAATGATCATCTTTGGGGTGAAAAAAGAATACAGGATTCCTGAAAACTACATCTAATGTAGGGACTCTGGTGGCACTGTGGTTAGAGCATGAAGCTGCCAACCAAAGGTTGTCAGTTTCAACCCACCAGTCTCTCTGTGGGAGAAAGATGAGGTAGTTTCCTGCTGTAAAGATTTACAGCTTGGAAGCCCTATGAGGCAATTCTACTCTGTCTTCTATGGTCTCTATGAGTCAGAAATGACTTGATGGCAGTGAGTTTGCTTTTGGTTTGGTAGACAGCTAATGAATGGTAATGTTTTATTATTTAGCTTAGGGAAGGCTCAAAAAATTGTCATGATATTCTTCATACCTGATCTTTGTGTTATATGTGTAGTGTTACGTTGGTAGGAGTCCCTGGATAGTTCAAATGGTTAAGTAAGTGCCTAAGAGGTTGGTGGTTTGAACCCATGTCGAGGCACCTCAGGAAACAGGCCGGATGATCTGTTTTTGAAAGGTCCTAGTCCTGGAAACCCTATGGCCAGGTGTCCCCTGCACACAGGGATCCCATGAATCCGAGTCAATCTGACAGGAACTGACAACACAATTATGATGATTTGAAATCATATTTTCTAAAATCAAAATTTGAGCAAATCTAAAAATGGCTTCTTTCAGGTAAAGCCATCAGCAGAGAGAATATTTGACAAATGTGACATTTATTAAAACCATTACTTTCTGTTTTTCTGCTCCTAATTGGTTAACCTTATTTTATTTTTTCTTTTTTTTTTTTTTTGTTTTATATTCCCAAAACAAAAGGCAATTTTTACTTTCAAGAAATATTCTGTGCCTTTGCCAACATTTCTGGAAGGAATGTCAGACTTTTAACATTTTATAAATCTCACAAATAAATATTTCTGACAGCTAGAGAAAGTGTTTTTACTATTCTGTTCAGCTTTAGCTAGACATATTTTCAAATCACCAAATACACTATTCCAACATGTCAACTCTGTGTAATCTCATACAAATAACATAGTTTTAAATGCTCACAACAGTGTTTATAATATGTTGCATATTATTGGGATTACACAATATTTGGTTAACTGAAAGATGTATACTGACATGCATATTATCTTGTAGAATTTTTAGGCTTAGATAACACTAAATCTGATGTCCTGAAAAGTCAAAACTAAATGCTAATTTGGAGCAAAATTGAGTTTGTATGCCACAGTTTTTTAAAGGCTTTATCATTATTCCTGTTGTTATTTAGTTCTATTTGTCTTCTGACCCTCTTTAGATTTAGTGTCTACCTGTGTACATATTATTGTTGCTACTGTTACTGCAGGATTGTGTATGTGATAGTATTCACCTGTGTAGCTGTGAACTCTCGTGCCCTCCGTGTCTTTCACTGCCTTGATCCTTTTGTACTGACCTCCCCTTTATTATGATTAAAAGTAATTAAATTGGAATTTTCTACTGATTGAAGAAAACAATGCATGTATATTCTGTAAATAGAAATAATTGTGCATATTTATATGTAAGTCTTCTATTATAAATAAAAGATTATATCATCACCCCACCATCCCATAATAGTGCAGATTGATTTTTACCGAATATCTTTAATACACTTTTCCTATAATAACTAAGCAGTTTTTCATCAGTATCTGCTAGATGAGGAGAGCCCTGGTGATGCCTTGGTTAAAATGCTCAACTGACAACTTAAAGATCAGCAGTTTGAATCCACCCTCTCCTCTGTGGGCAAGAGATGTAGCATTTGGCTTCTGTGAAGATTTGCAGCCTTGGAAATCCCATGGGACAGTTCTGCTTTGGCCTGCTCTGTCCAACTCCACAGTGTCACTGTGAGTCAGACTTGACTCTGAGGCAATGGGTAACAGATACTTTCTAGATGAGATCATTGTAGAATTTACACTTTTTGCTTCATGATTAATGGTGCAATTCTGAAGTCTTCTAATCACTAAATGATTTTTTAATATTATCTTGGTAGTTGGCAATTAAAATATTAACATTAGCAAACACTTGCCATTTTTCTCTTTTCTTTTCCTTTTTACCTTCTGCCACCTCACTGTGCTGCATCACTTTCTCATGGGTCCGTTGAACTGAGTGCATATGTTCATTGAAAGCATGAAGTAGAAAGCACTGAGGCACTGCATTTGACATTGTATGGAACAACCATTGGCCTTCCTTCCACTCTCGTCATCACAGAGCCACTGTGATGCACCTGAAAGGTTGGTCTTGACAGGCTGGACGTGTGATTCTGGGTAGTGAGGACTGCTCGGTGCTCACTGCTGTTGGAGTGAAAAGTACAAGGAGGTGGATGCACACTTTGGAATAGCGTACAACAGTCAGAACTACCATTGAGAGATGCAGAGAGAAACAGAGGCAATGCTTTAAACAGACTCACTGCCATCACAGAGGGTAGTTAAAGGGGAGTGGGTGGGATAATAAGGGGAAGACCCAGTTGATCAATCAATCAATCAGAAGGTCCTTGAACTGACATGATGCCATGTGATGTGTTGAGGAGCACAATTAACAGAATGCCCTAATAAAAGGGAAAAAAAAAAAAAGGAAAACTCCATTGATAATAAAAAGTTCTGAGTAGAAGCAAAACTATCGCCAAACTGTCTTCTCCCTCTTTGTTGTTGTCTGAAAGACAAAGCAAGAGCAGCTGAGGAAGTTTCTTGGAACATATTAGCACCAGGTCAATGTTTCTGTTGATATGAAAAGTTTTAAGAATGCTTAAGGAAATGCTCAAGAATGTAGAGGAATGTAGTCTCCAAAAGACAAAGGTCCAAAGAGAAAACCAGAAGATGATAGTTCAAGGCAGAGTTGATATTGAATGGAGCTGAGCAGAATCGAAAGAAAGACAATGAGTGGAGTAGAAGGTACACCAGAAAGCCTTTCGGTCCTGCAGTGAGGTAGTGAATAGCAGATGCTCACCTAATCATTGATTTTTAATGACTACATAATTACCACAATGGAAAACACTATGCTTTTTATTTGATACTTTATTATTTATATCTACTTTTAAAATTGTAATGGAAGATAGTACTAAACGTCAATAAAATTTAATTTGCACTGAATTGAAAAATAAAGTGCTGGTGTATAACATATTTAAATAATTGTATATATCAAAGGTATACTATTCCAAGATGAAAAATATTTGTCATAGATACATTCTAAAAATATCATGTCATATAATTTAATAGCTCTGAAACTTTAGAGCCCTTCTTTTCCCAAGTGGAGGAACTGGAATAGTAACTCTGGTGATTTGAAACAGTGTACAACTACAGATGAAATATTTATTTATATCTTGACATATCTCTAATTCTGCTATTGAGAATGTGTGCACAAATCCTTAATGATTTTCTGATAAGATATGTGCAAAGAATTTCAAACCTACAGTCAACTTGTGGTAAGTAAAAATAATACAAAGTCCAGCCCATGGACATCACTCAGATTCACAGTTTCAGCATTCATCATTTTTCTCCAATTGCTTCATTAATTGAATCTTGTATGTGTCCCGCGTGCATCCGTATGTAGAGTGTAGGTGTGTGGATATCATATGTATACATACATAGTGGTGGGGAATGGACGTGTATGTGGTATATGTGCATGCATGTGTGTACATGTCTGTGTGCATAGGTATAAGTACGCATATTTTTCCCTGAACCATTTGACATTACCTAATATAAACTCTGTCCATTTACCGTTATTATTCAACATATCTTTCCTAAGAACATGAACAGTTTGTCGGGAACTTCAATAAATACAATATTGACGAGATATTTTCTTTAACCCACCATCCATATTCCCTGTGTTCATCCCCCCCCCCCAATTGAGTCTATTGTGCCATTCCTTCCTCTGGGAAAGGATGCGTTTTAGGGTTAGGGATTGCTTAAGTGGCCTTATCTCGCTGATGTTCTTTAATGTGAAATGCTTCTGGTGTTTCTTTGTCTTTTATGATATTGTTCTTATTTCTAAAATACCATCATCCCCCCTTTTTGTTTGTGAGAAGATGTTCTCTTTTGGGTTTTGTCTGATATTTCCTCCTGTTTAAACTGAGGTTGTGCATTCCACACTCATGTGCTGCATCGTGAGTGTGCTCAGACGAGACGGCCTTACAGTCTGTTTCCAGATCCCAAGGACTCACCAAAGCACTGGGCTGAGAATTCCGCCAACCATTTCTTGGGCATTATATGTATTTTTCCTCATCAAGTCACACACACGAGACATGTCCATGGTGTGGGCTATAGTGAAAGCTGTACTAATTCCTCAGAGACAACAGATGGTATAAAACTGGGAAACTTCCATTGTAAGTGCTCCTCTCTGGTTCCAAAGCTGTCCTAACGGGGTGGAGAATCTTCCATAGGCGCCCCATCTCTGTGCACTTTGGATGAGGAAGACTGAGCATCTGCCTGCCCAACCCCAGCTTTCTACCCCAGGGGTTGTATGTCTCACTGCACAAAGTGCAATGTAAATTTTCCTGCATTATCCCCCAATGAGGGGGTTGCCAAACAGGGGTGTCTAAAATTGTTTTCCTGGAATTGAATCTCTTTAGACTTATTTAGACAAAACTTTAGACTTCAGAGGGGCAGGTGCAATGGTTAGTTCCAAAGCCCAAAATGGAAGCAGGGGGAAGAATGGGGAGTACGTAGGGCCTTATGGGCCATGTGAAGGACTGCTTCTTCTCAGTGACACTGTGTAATTCTCAGGGTACAGCATCAGGAGGCACAGAGCTGCACTTGTCCATCACTGATGGCCTGAATCTTAACTACCTAGCCAAGATGATATCAGATTTGCCCATGTGGAAGTAACTGCTATTTCCCTGAAACAAATAAGCAATCTCTGTAAGACTCATTAAGACCATGCTCATATCTTCATCACAATTTTCTTTTGAGTTTAAGGTTCACTAAAGATATTTGCATGAATCAGTTTTCAAAATGATGTTACAAATAATGGTTGTTAATATAGAGCATTCCTTATGATTTGCCAGGTAGGACTCACACACTGCTGTATATAGGAATGCTCCCTACTGCACCATTGCATTAAGTATTTTTGTTTCTCTATTAGAGGTACAGATGCCAAATTTTCAGAAGTTTATAATTTATTATTGTACTTACTCATATGGCTGCTAACATCAACTCAGATTAAATGCCATGTCCTTTGGACACATCACATTGTCCTTTGTTTTCTTTTGTTTCTTTGTTTTGAGCACCAATTTACTTTCTGGCTTAACAGAAAATTCAAGATCAGGCAGCACCTTACATTTCCTGGCTCAGGACTCAGACATTTCTCCAAGGGTCTCTGGTCTAAGCATTTTTAAAATCTTATAAAGATCAGAAAATTGTTTAGAAATAGTTATACACTATTACTTATAAGTTCATGAAAGGGTCACTGCCACATATGGAGGATGGTCTAAAGCCCTGTTTACATTTTCATCATTGGCTACGTTTTAGTTCCCTAGTGCTGCTAGGAGCTCTGATAGCATAGTGGCTAAAGCACTTGACTGCTAACCAGAAGGCTGGCGGTTCAAACCCACCAGCCACTCCTCGGAAGGAAGGTTGGGCAATCCTACTTCCATAGTGATACTGCCTCGGAAACCCAAGGAGGGGTCGCTGTGAGTCGGGGCCGACTCGACGGCATATAACAACAACAACAACAAGTGCCGCTAGCACAGAAATACCACAAGTGGATGCCTTTAACAAACATACATTTATTGTCTTACAGTTTAGGAGGTTAGAAGTCTGAGTTCAGAGCGCCGGCCCTAGTGGCTAGGTGAAGGAAGGCCCCTCAACCTTGGGCTTCCACTCCGCCTCTTATTCCAGGCCCACTGGAGCTGGAGGCATCTCTTAACTCACACAGCTGCTGGCTGCTGAGGTTGACGAACCCAAGGTTAGCAGGTAAAATGGTACAATGCCAAGATCAGCAAGCAACATGGCAGGCCACCTGTTCAAGTCCAGGAACAATCTGAAGATGGGCAGGCAACGTGGGCCAAAATGTGCCAAAAAGCTAGTCACCTTTCCAAGTGCTTCTCCACGTCGACTGGAAGCAGGTCACACCTCGAAGGTAACTGGACTTCAACGACTTAGCTGCTCACAGCAGATTTCACTGTGGAGGTGACTACGAACTCATCATTGGGAATAACAACATCCAGCTGCCAAGCCACTCAAAGCCATGGCCCAGTCAGGCTGACACACAACCTTAACCACCACAGCTCCCCATAAAGAGAAAATCTGATTATTTTAATATGAGAATCAGGAATTTCACAGCAGAACATAACATAAGCACCATTTTATTCAAATCTGTAAAAATTTTGACAATTGAATTTTTCAAGAAATGTTCCAGTCACAAATACTACATACAATGAGGCCACACCATTTAAACTTGTAAAATCATTTCAAATGTCATTTACTGCCAGGTGTAATTCCATGGCTTTTTGAGTTAGAATCTATTAGCAACCTGTAGAAAACAAATAGTCCTCTCCATTATCACATTTTATAGAGTGATGTAGAAAGCAGTTGAGTTTTGTCATTTGGGTATATGAGTAACAGGAAAGTAAGTCAGGAAGACCACATGGACTTTTGCTAAAACCCTTAGAACAATCAGTACTAATCAGAAGAGTCTCTCAAATAAAGAAAATAAAAATAAATTTATTGCTCTAGAAAATACAAACCTACTGTCACTGACTCTTTTCTGACTCACAGCAAACCATTGGGTTTCCAAGGGTATAAATCTCTACAGAAGTAGATTATCACTGAGTGGCTAGTGGGTTTGCACTGCCAGGCTTCTGGTTAGCAGCCAAATGGCTTAAATTTCTCTGGAAAAACCCCTTGGTTTTTGAATTACGTAAACACTGATGCATTCTGTTCCAGATTCACCATTTTAGGAAGAGGAAGGAGTATTAAAAACACCTAAAAGCAACTTCCTCCAGGCCACTGCAGTCTGTGCTACAGGAAAACCTATTCTGACAGTTATTTCAGAATCTCCAGAGGGCTGTGTTCTGTCCCACATGTCTCTCCTCTCGTCTTCTCTGTCCTGCTCTCTTTATGACTCCTGGATGGCACAGTTGTCCCACACTTTCTCTTCCCATTTCCATAAACAATAGTATATAGACAGTACTTTTGCTATTCTATAGAAGTCACAGATAATAATTTTCAACTAGGGCAGAGTGATAAGAAAACTGTCCTGGCTAACCAATAATTGTCTGAAGGAATAAAGCTCAATCATTTTGAAAGTTAATATTCCTATTTTGAGCCTCTAGTGACTTTTAAATGACTAGACACTGTAATATCTTTTGTTATTTCCACTACACTGTGCTGGGTAGACACTTTGCATAAAGTTTTCCTGGAGGGTAAGCAGGATGTGGCACTGTCCATAG
>NW_006922323.1:68846-69837 GCF_000298275.1 Orycteropus afer afer | reverse complement strand
GCAGAAGTTCAAAGACACAAGGATCTTCCATCCAGAAATGACAGGGAGAACACTTTTCTTCATAGTTCGCACCCTGAATTCAGACTTCCAGCTTCCTGAACTGCGAAAATACATTTTTATTTGTTAAAGCCCTCCAGTTGGAGTATTTCTGTTACAGAAGCATTAGATAAATAAGACAGCGTATATTAGCAAACCAGTTGTGTTCCTTACTTGTAGTTTTTTTTTTTATTCCAATAGAATCTAGGTCTTATTGATTTGTGGGCACTATTTATAGACTAGGGAATGGCTGTTTTCTACTTTATCTTAGACCTTGTTGATTGAACTTTTAAATAGATTTTTTTCCTCCTAATTTAATCAATTATCATTTTGAGTTTAGTCTAGAATCTGTTAATTTCGAGACTAAGGCATGAAATACACAGGATAAATGTGAGTGAAGTGTATTTCCAGCAAGTAGGGAAGTGCTCCTGGAACCTTATAATGATGAGAGTATCCAAAAGCAAATACCCGAAATATGTCTATCTGTGTTGTATCAACTACACAAGGCACTCAACATGGTAGATCATAACAAATTATGAAAAATATTGTGAAGAATGGGAATTCCAGGACATTTCATTGTGTTCGTAAGGAAACTATACATAGAAAAAAGGCATTCATTCAAACAGAACAAAAGGATACTGTATGGATTAAAATTAGGAAAGTGGGTGTCAAGATTGTATCCTTTCACCATATTAATCTGCATGCTGTGCAAATAATCCCAGAAGCTGGACTATTTGGGGAAGAACATGACATCAGGATTTGAGTGAGGCTCAACAGCCTGTAATATGTAGATAATCCCATCTTCCTTGCTGACCGTGAAGAAGACATTAAGGGGTTATTGATGAAGATCGAAGACTTCAGACTTCAATATAAATAGCATCTGAACAAAGCCAGCAAAAATCCTCACAACTAGAGAAATAAAAAAATCACGATAAATGGAGAAAATATTGAAGAT
>NW_006922323.1:64140-66521 GCF_000298275.1 Orycteropus afer afer | reverse complement strand
ACCCCTCCTTGGGTTTCCGAGGTAGTATCACTACAGAAATAGATTGCCCCATGTTCCTTCCTAGGAGTGGCTGGTGGGTTTAAACCGCCAGCCTTCTGGTTAGCAGTCAAGTGCCTTAGGCACTATGCCGCCAAAGCTAGGAGCATGTAAATTTCTGAGCTTTCTTTAAGCTAAAATAAAGAATGTAATCTGAGACATTCTCATTGTGAGTGATAAACAGACTTCTCAAACACAGTTTTCTTTGAACTTTTCTTTGTTTCAAATGAAGACTGATATGTTTCAATCCATGTTTTTGTAAAGTTAAAAATAGGAGAAACATTCTTAAAGGCATAACTAATAACAACTACGGAGGCATGTCTTTGGCAAGTTAAAGCCAGCCAAATATCAGATGATCAGAGAAGTGTATTGCTGACATAGTAATTCAGAATGGCCTTGGAAATGGTGGAGGATTTTTACCCAAGTTTTATATGAAAAACATGATAAGTCATTAGGTCCTGATTTACTTTTTTCAAATCTCCACATTTAACTACAACAGCAAACACTCATTAGATGAGGGAGATTTAAATGGCACTCTCAGTCTCATCTGACCATTGATTGTATAAAATCAAAGGGAAAAGAGTTGGTTCTCTTTGTTAAGTGGTTGGGAATGGTTGGTTTGGTTAATTGTCTTAAGGATAATAACATGAATCATTTTATCAAGATGTTGCATTACTGAGTTTATCATTTTGAACATTTTTCAGTATGATAAATTTATAAATAATTTTAGGTGTTCTATCACCAAAAAATGTTATACTTTCATTTATTTACACACAATGAATTGATTCTTTTGCTCCCTGGATAATGTTTGCATTCTCTAGTCGCAAAACTTTGTTAGCAAAGTTTCATAGCATAAAATAACATGTTACTCGGTTTCAGCAAATCCTTGCCTGTAAAATTTTACAAGCTTTAAGACTTCTTTAGAAACAATGAAAACAGACTACTGATTTAAAGTTTTCTCTTGGGCTTACTCAGAACTGTGTATTGCATTTCATTTTCTTCCACTTTTTTTTTTTTTTTTTTTTCCACTTTGAGTTGCCTCGCAAGCTTGTACTTTCTAATGATATGACCCTGGTGCTTTTTGCTCTCTGGGATACCAACCTCCCTCCTTCGCTGCCATAATTCTATTGCACCTTATTTTTTCACACAGTAATTGCTTTTTATAAAGCACAGTACATACATCTCTTTACTTTGAATTTCAACATAAATCAGTTCATTTTTAAACGATTTAGAATTTCTGTTTTTAATATATGTTGCATGTAATACATATAAACAGGAATGAATAAAGCTTTCATATTACTTAATAAATGAGAATAATCCACGTTAAGAGGATTGGTCTATTTTATAGTTGAACCAATTTTTTCGACAAATTCCATGATAATTCTTTTTTTTTTTTTAAGCTTGACTTGATGAGACATTTTGGCATATGTTTCCCATAAACCATTCAAACGCCGACTCTGTCTAATCAATGACTCTGTAAAGGTAGGCTATTATGTCTGTCGTCATCCCCTGTCACTGAGAATACTCATTCTTCAAAAATGTATATTTTCATATATCAAAATGTTGATATACTTGTTGTTCTTTTCAATTAGCATAGTTGATTATGAACATTAAAAGATATTTTTTTACTCTAATGTATCATGTTTATTTCCAATTTAAAATCTCCTATAAATATTATCTATTTCTCTAAGAACTAATAGCCTCCATGAAGCATATTTTATATTTTTCAAAATGACAGACCAACTGGATGTCTGACCTCTGTGGAAACTGTTGAAACCACCTGACAATGCTTCTGGATAGTGTTTTTGGGATGGGCCTTTAAAGCCAATTGTCCTTCTTTTCATTTAAAATTTATCTGTCTTCTTGGCCACATACTGTAAACTTTCCTGGAATAAAGAGCACTAAATGCCATTCGCAATTGCTTGTTCTACATCCCTCGATTCATGTCACAGCTCTGAAAATGTGTCTCTCTTCTATTTCACCTTTGCTAATAGAATTGATGTGATTGTTTTAAATGAAGAGTAGGGATAGTGCACTCAATTACTAAAGGCACTTAAAAAATAAACAGGTGAGTGGCTCATGTCTCCCAGTTAAAGCAGCAGACAATGGGGAAAGGCAGGAAATTATCATTTTAGATTCCCGGGGGAATGATTCTGTCACTAAAACTCCAGCTGTCCCAGAGTAACAAAACCAGGAATGACTCAGCAAGAAGTATACTCAGCTGTAAATTAGAAAACGGAAGAACTAATTTTTAGTGATTTTAGAGCAATCTTTTCATTTTTGGGATCTGACTGAAAGGAATAAAAAATATTTCATTTTATTAAAAAAGAAAAAAAAAGAGAAAA
>NW_006922323.1:47227-63806 GCF_000298275.1 Orycteropus afer afer | reverse complement strand
ATGAGGGGGCTTCACAAGAGGAAGCTTGCCACTGCATGGGACTTTCCAGTCTGGGCGGGTTCTGTCACTTTGGTTGTCTTATCAGGCTGTCTCATCAGGGCTTGACACCCGGAGGAAGCTGCTAACTGAAATGTTGGTGGCTTGGGTTTGCTTCGGCCTAACAAAAATAACCTTAAGGATAAATTTAAGATTAATTAGCACATAATTGTTTGACGAAGTTGAATATGGTTTTTGGTCAAGATTGAAGATTTTTTCCTAATGCAAGCAAAAATAACATAATTATTTCTTTTGACTCAATTTTGTCTTTCTGCTGTCTATCTGAAGTTGTATAAACAAGTCATTCAGCATTCTTCCCACCATACTCTGCAGCTGAAAAACTCCTTCTTTGCTCATTCGCCTAAAAGTACCCTTCAGGGATTATGCCAATAAAGTATTGGATTAAGTATTAAATATAAAGGAGCTCTGGTAGCATAATGCCTAAGGCACTTGACTGCTAACCAGAAGGCTGGTGGTTCAAACCCACCAGCCATTCCTCGGAAGGAAGATAGGGCAATCTACTTCCATAGTGATACTGCCTTGGAAACCCACGGAGGGGTCGCTATGAGTCGGGTCCGACTCGATGGCACATAACAACAACAACAACAATTAAATATAAATAATTTTGTTCATCATGACAGCAACATTCATATGTGCTGTGCAGACTTCAGTGAGTCCCTGCCATAAAAATGATGCTTAGTGTCACCACGAGTTTAATGAAAAACAGATGAGCCAGAAAACCCATTGCCCTCAAGTAGAGTCCGACCCATAGCAACCCTGACCCTTTACGACAGTAGAACGGCCTCATAGGGTTTCTAAGGCTATCATCTTATGGAAATAGACTGGTAAATCTTTTTCCCACTGAGTGCCTGGTGGGTTCAAACTGTCGACCTCTCAGTTAAAAACAAAGTGCTTGATCACTGTGTCACCAGGCTCCCGTACAGTACTACAGTAGTACAATAATGTATGCCCGCTCAAATCTTCTGAGCCCTATCCTCTTAGCCATTTTTCCATATGTAAGGAGACCTGGGTTCTCAAAGATGAATTGGCTGGAAATCCCAGCTTCACCTCGATCATCAGTGTCGCTTATATCTCATCTGTCATGGCAGCCCTTCCTTTCACTGTTTTATACCTATTTGAATGCAGAACCTCAATTTCTTCTCTTCCTCTCTGACCCAGGAATAACACCAGTCTTGAATAAACAATAGCATTAACTATAACTGAGTGGTAGATTGATCCCCCTGCCCCTAAGCCCTTGAAGCAGTCCAACATCTATTAGTTTGATGCGCTGTCCTGAGGCCACAGCAGAGATATTCCTGCCATTTCTTGAAACACAGTTCAGCTCAATCCATTACCTATCAACAGGCTCAAGTAGCTCTCCACATGATCATTTCATGGCTCTCTTCACAGAAGAACACCAAACCTCAATCCAGGCTTTCTCCTGAAAAGTCGCTAATTATAGTCCTTTACTATTCTGGACTTTGAGTTCCTCCACTGCTTTTCTTGGAGAACCAATGGTTCTAAGTGTCTGATGTTAAGATCTGACTTAGAGGAGGACATGCAGAGCCTCAGTCAGTGTGTAAGCTGTCTCTCTCTGTTAATAGACTTACGGTGCCACCTTCTCCCAAAGTAAGTGGCCATGTGCCCTCCCAGAACCCAGAGCAACATGATTTCTTTTTTGTCTTTAACTAAGAACAGGCCTTCACAGAAAAAGAAACAAGTTACTTATTTTTAAAATGTATTTGTTTTTCCCACCCACTCACAATCTGGTTTTGGTAGAGTCTGTAGAAGACCACTCACAAAGTGAATTCCCAGAGGAATTTGTGGAATCCTGATAATTTGAGATGCTACTTGAGCTGATCCATACGCTTCCAGCCACCTATTATTTCACGTCTTCTACTAATTTAACCTTTGAAAGATGTTAACTATAGCTATGGTTTTCCACCACAAGAAATTTGCATTCCTATTATGCAATAATAATTAGTTATGCAATGCATTACTATTATGGGTTGAAATATGTCTCCTCTGCCTCAAATTTATTGAAGTGGTAACTCCAGGTTGCTGTGAATATGAAATTATTTGGGAATAAAGTCTTTGCAGATGTCCAACTGGATTTGAGTGGGCAGGCTCTAATCCAGTGAAGCATGCAATGGGTTCTCCCTCACGGCCTCCAGAAGGAATCAACTCTGTCAACACCGTGGAAATTAATACAGTTACCAATTCTCTTCTTATGTATGAGGGGAATATAATCTTATTCTGAAAGTATTAATTTGGGTTTCTAAAGAGACAGTGCAAACAATTTTTGAATTATCTTCAGCAAAATGTTACTTGCATGTGACATTAATGAAATTGTTCCAATGTTTCTGCATCCTGTTAGATAACCTTTCTTTGCAATGGGCACAGCTATGACTTTTCTTCCAGTCAATGGGCAGGAGCTGTCTTCCAAATTTCTTGGCATAAATAATTGAGAGCCTCCAATGCAGCATCTGTTTGTTGAAACATCTCAATGGGTATTTCTTCAATTCCCTGAGCCTTGCTTTTAGCCAGTTCCTTCAATGCAGCTAGGAATTCTTCCTTGAACATCATCGATTCTTCATCATGTACAGCTTCCTGAAATGGTTGAATGTAGACCAATTCTTTTTACTACAGTGATTCTGTGCATTCCTTCCATTTTCTTTTGATGCATCCTACATTGTTCAATATTTGTCCCATTGTTGTTGTTGTTGTTATGTGCCGTCAAGTCAGACCCGACTCATAGCGACCCCTCCTTGGGTTTCCGAGGCAGTATCACTACGGAAGTAGATTTCCCCATCTTCCCTCCGAGGAGTGGCTGGTGGATTTGAACTACCGGCCTTCTGGTAGCAGTCAAGTGCCTGAGGCACAATGCTACCAGAACCCCAATTTTTCCCATAGAAAAGTTCAATATTGTCACTCAAGGCTTGATGTTTTTTCTTCAGTTCCTTTAGTTTGAGACATGCTGAGCATGTTCTTCCCTTTTGATTTTCCAACATCAGGTGTTTGCACATTTTATTATGATACTTTACTTTGTCCTCTCAAGCTACCCTTTGAAATCTGATTCAGAAGAGGGTGTACAATAAGGGATATCATTGTTGATTTCAGATGGATCTTGACTGAAAGCAAGTATCAGAAAGATGTTTACCTGTGTTTTAATAATAATGAAAAGACATTCAACTGTGTGGATCATAACAAATTATGGATGACATAGGGAATAATGGGAATTCCAAAACACTTAATTTTTTTCATGAGGAACCTTTAGGTAGACCAAGAGGCAGTTGTGCAAACAGAACTAGGGGATATTACATGGTTTCAAATCAGAAAAAGGTATGAACCAAGTTTCATCTTTCCACCATACTGATGAAGAAGAATGTGGCATCAGGATTGGAAGAAGACTCATTAACATGCTGTGATATGCACATGACACAGCCTTACTGCTGAAGTGAAGAGGACTAGAAGAACTCAATAATGAAAATTAAAGACTATAGCCCTCAATATGAATTACACTGTAAACATAAAGGAAATAAAAATCCTGGCAACTGGGCCAATAAGCATCTTTATGATAAATGGAGAAAAGATTGAAGTTGTCCATAATTTCGGTGTATAAGAGCAAAGATGTCACTTTAAAGACTAAGGTGCCTCTTATACAAGTTACGATAGCTTCAATAACCTCATATGCATGTGAGAGCTGGGCAATAAACAAGGAAGACTTCAGAAAAATTGACTCATTTGAAGTTTAGTGTTGGCAAAAATACTGAATGTATCATGGCTTGCTAGAAAAATGAGCAAATCTATCATAGAAGAAGTACCTTAGGAATATTCCTTAGAAGCAAGAATGTACAGACTTCAACTCTCACAATTTTGTCATGTTGTCAAAAGGGACGAGCACCTGGTGGAAGATATCATGTTTGGTAAAATACAGGATGTGCGAGAAAAAGAAAGACCCTTAACCGGATGGATTGACGCAGTGGCTGTGATGATGGGCTCAAGCATTGCAATGATTGTAAGGATGGAACAGGACCAGGCAGTGTTTCATTCTGTTGGACATAAGGTTGCTGAAAGTCGATGTCTCCTAACAATAACTTGATGTCCCCTAACAATAACAAGCAGGCAGTGAAAAGACATAGATTATTTTTAAACAATTTGCATAACAATCTAAGTGTCCTCAATTGTTAGTTATGTATCATATTAAGGAGCTCTGGTGGCATAATGCCTTAGGCATCTGACTGCTAACCAGAAGGCTGGCAGTTCAAACCCACCAGGCACTCCTCGGAAGGAAGGTTGGACAATCTACTTCCGTAGTGATACCGCCTCAGAAACCCAAGGAGGGTCGCTGCAAGTCGGATCTAACTCAACAGCAGTGTGTTTGGATTTTTGGTATCATATTAATGATTTTACTTCAAATTTATTAATTTTTAAGTTTGCTTAATTAAATATTCAACTTTAAAGTGTAAGGCCACTATTTTATAGAAATCGCACAAAGCTGCTGGCATTCTGAAGCACACTGAAGCCTCACGAAGGGGAAGAGAGTCTTTGAAGGGATCAGTGTCTTTGAATCTTGCATTAGATCATCATATCCTCCTGAGGTGGAAGAGATAGAGGAAGGGAAGGAGGCAAGGTGGAGACGGAGACTGTGGTCTGAAGGACTGATAACGGAGGGTGAAATTAGGCACGTGAAGATGTCACTGTGGGACACAAACCATACTCAGAACTTTACACTCATGACTTCATCCTAAAATAATCCTGGGGATTTGGCCTTGCTCCCCTTATTGTTACAAAGTAATTTAAGCTCCTAGAAAGTGAATCTCTTACTGAAGTGACAAAAAATCGTTATTATTGAATTTTCATAAGCATGTACAATACTAAAATCCATGCTGCTTTTAACCACGGATTCACCACCTCAAACTGCCTGCCAAATAATGAAAAGGAATCAATATATTTATTCTAATGAAATAAGATGAATTTCAAGCTCAGTTTTAAATAAATGTATTCATTACATTATAAAATTAGGTTTTTCTCTTTATAATTAGTTTCCTATGATGATACTGCAAAGTTTTATCAGTTAAAGTTTAAAGCATAATGTTTATCTCTGAAACGTTCTGTTAGGTTAGATACCGTAAATTACTTGTATTATGCAGTTTACAGTATTGCAGGGAAATTATCTTCGAAGACACTCTGTAGTGTCCTAGGGGGTATCAGCAAGTGAGAAATTGCAATTTAATAGAGGGTGTGTCACACTACAATTGCAGTTTTCTCAGATATTTGTTCTGCTTATTCCTTAGTTAACATATTATACAGTTCATTGAACTTAATTTTCCAGTCATTCCCGCATGCCCTGTTAATTAAGACCACACAATTTGCAATTTCAGTGTCAGATGGTGTGCCCTAGTGTTTGAAAAATTACAACACACAATTAGAGCCATTTCCTGTGTAAGAAACACTATTGGATGAATTTTATAAAACCAAAATCTAGGTATGAATATGTAAAACATATATAAGTGTATATGATTTTACACTTAGTGGTTCTAAATAATGGGGCACATTTGATGATTAACAACAATGGGACACTAACAACTGGCCTATAACAAAATCAACAGGGCAATTTCAAGGCCGTATTTTTATGTTAATGTATTTTAATTTTCACTTAAGTCACACTAGATTTAAATTAGTCTTCAGAGTTCTTCCTTGTTCCCTGTATTATTTAGAAGGACGTTGCTTACTCTCTCGGTATTTGGAGATTTCACAGCTATTGTTCTGTTAGTGGTTTCTACTTCCTTCTGCTGTGGTCTTCATTTTGTACAGTTTACAGTCTTTTGCCTTGATCTTTGGCTTTAATGTTTTTAAGTTAAACTGTTTTTAAACTAAAGACTTATGTTTATAAGAATTATTTTCCTGAACAAAGAACTCAAATAACAGCATATCTAGGTATGCCAGGATGCCACAGCACTTAAGAATATTCTGAGTCCAAGTTCTCTCAAGGAGAACATTGTACAAAAAGGTAAATTATTCCATTTCCCTTGATAACACTCTTTCCATACCATTCAGGATGTTATGGTGCTATATTGAGAAAAGACTGAAATTGGGTGACAAATATGACTACAAATGAATAAATAAATAAACATTGATGTAAAGTGTATTCATGTTTAAAAAGCTTGAGACCTCATGGACACCCCAATGGGATACAGTCTCCTAAGTTTTCCCTCCCAGAATGGTTTTAGGAAACATGCAATAACAAAAACAAAAGGCTACAGCTACTGTTAACAGAATCCTGACAATAGATGAAATCTCATTTTCATAAAGGGAAGCACTGATATTAAGTTACTTGCAGTCAAAATGATTGTCTTTATATGTGGTTTGCATGAGATTTAGCAAAATTTTCCACCATCCCCTTCCTCAACAAACATGGTGTCATGGTTATGTGTCAGTTTGGCTAGACTATGATTCTCAGTGGTTTGGCAGACACTAGTACCGTCTCCTGTTTTGCGATCTGATGTGCACAGCCAATTGGATGTAAGAGGAGTTTTCCCGGTGGTGCGGCCTGCATCCCTGATATAAAGAATGTTCTGGCAAAGTTTGCTCTTACTCACTCTTGTAATTGTCTCGTAATCTTCTGACTTCTGTTCTTGGGACATGAAAAGCCTCCAGCTCGCCACCTGACCCACAGATTTGAAATGTAACACCATCCACAATTGTGTGAATAATTTTCTTGAAATTATTCTCTCTCTAAATATTTATATATTCTTCACTGGTCTTGCTCCTCTCGAGAACCCAGCCTAAGACACAGGGTGGCTCTTAAAGTAATGAAGCCTTAGACTGGCGTTTGGGAGGAAGCATGAAGTGCACATTCCCGTATCAGCCTCCGCTCACACTCACGGACGTGAGAGCTAGTCCCTTATCTAGGCTTGTCTGGCCGCAGAGTGTCCTTTGGTAACGGCATAGTGCCTAAGGCATGTGACTGCTGACCAGGAGGCTGGCGGTTCAAACCCACCAACCAATCCTCAAAAGGAAGGTTGGGCAATTTACAGCCAAAGTAATACTGCCTTGGAAACCCAAGGAGGGGTCACTATGAGTTGGATCTACCCAATGGCGGTGAGTTTGGTTTATGATAGAATTGAGAAATACTAAATTTGCAATAAAATTTAGCAAGAATGATTTTGTTATACAAACTCTATATATACAAGGCTTCATAATGGCAAGTGTAAAGAGGTCTACAGGTAACATTTTGATTAAACCCTCTAGAGTGACTTAAGTTAAGGCAATGCAAGCATTCAAATGTGTACACTTTATATTGAATGGACTTCATATTGTCTCTAACATATTACATGAGATATTCCTAGAAGAAGAGCAGCAGGAACACTTCTCAGAAGCAAGAATGGCCAGACTCCATCTCACCTGCTTTGGTCATGTGGTCAGAAGGGATCATTCCCTGGAGAAGGGTATAGTGTTTGGTAAAGGAGAGGGTCAGTGAAAAAGGGGTGAGCCCTCCACAGGATGGATTGACACAGTGGCTGCAATGATGGACTCAAGTGTAGCAAGGATTGTGAGGATGGTGCAGGACCGGGCAGTGTTTTGTTTTCTTGTAAATAGGGTTGCTGTGAGTCGGAGCCATGTCAATAACACCTAACAACAACAATCTCAGATTTTCCTGTAGCTTTGATTGTTTATCTTTTTTAAGAAAGAGAAAATATGCAAGCAGATATGACAACATTCAAGCAAATCTCTCTAGAGGTCTGAACCTGTTTAAATATGTCTCATTTGTTTTGCAATAATAGAGCATTTTACTCTTGCTTCTTGATTCACATTGCTTGATAATATGCACATTTTAGAAATAAGATTTCTAAAATTGCAAGTAAAAAACATAGGCATTGAAAAATTGACTTTTGAAATCTATCTTTTTCAAAGAAAATGATCAGCTTCTATAAATATTTCCACACAGTGAGATCAGCAGAAATAGATAATAGGAAAAAGAAGAACAGCTAAACCACAATAAAAAGTTGAGACCTCATAATGCCCCATAGACACCCCAATGGGGTACGGTCTCTTAAGTTTTCCCTCCCAGCATGGTTTTAGGAAACATGGAGTAATGAAAACAAAAGGCTACAGCTTTTTTAAATGCAGCTTTTTTTTGCATTTTTAAACAATGCAAAAAAAAAAAAAAAAAAAAAAAGAAAACAGAGAGAGAGAGAGAACAGGGAAAAAGTAAAGTTTAGCCTGGGCATGTTCAACATCTTCTCTTTCTGTTGATCTCTTGACAATTCTTCATGGGCTCTAGTGTTTCACTGAAGTTAATGTCACACATTGCATTTCTCTGCCTTTCTAAGAACAAGGTTATGCCCTAGTTTGTTCAGTTTATACAATTACTGGTGTTGGATGAGAAAATGTTTGATAAAAAAAAAAAAAAAGATGAAGGTCATTCTCAGTTGTTTACCTTAACATGTATAATTTCGGCCTTAAAGACAGGTTGTCTGTTACTGTAAGAAAAAAATGGATAGATGTAATTTGGCAAATGTCCATAAAATAAATCAACCAGTAAGTTCAGAAGTTTCATACAGTAACATACAATATCTCATATATATATATATATATATATATATATATATATATATATAAAAGACATATATATATGTCTATATATATGACACACATATATATATGTGTGTGTATATATACCTATATACACACACATATATATGTATATACACATATTCATTCATTCACATTAGGTGATTGCATGAGAGAAAAAGTTTGGAAAGGTGCACATTTATTTTTCTCTGTTTTAAGAAGAGTTCACAACTAAGATTCCATTAATGGATAAACAAAAAGAAACAGGTGTGTGATGATACTAATAAGAGATTTCATTGTTGTTACTGATTTTCACCCAACGCTTCAATCAACTGACCTTTCCATCCACCTTCAATGGCTCGAAACTACCAGCTTATTTCAATCCAACACTACGGGGCAAGCCAGGTGCAAAGAAAGATGAGAGTCGATGTTGATTTCTGATTTGAACGTGAACAAAGGTTATGTTTGTTATTCACATAAAAAAAGAAACAAAAAACGTAAGGAAACACTGATACATTTTACATTTTATAAAATGAATGAATCTTGAAAATATTATGTTGTCCATTATCGAAGGACAAATTCCACCTTCATATGATTGACTGACATGAAATATCTACAAAATCCAATCCATAGAGAAAAAAAAATAGTTGGTTGGCAGATGCTAAGAGGAGTGGGAGTGACAAATGACTGCTAATGGGTATGGGGTTTATTTTTGGGTTTTAAACGTGTTTTAAAATTTGTTGTGAGAACTGAGAGCAGACAAAAATGAGCATGGAATTGTACGCTGTGCTAGATGGATTGCGTTATATGTGAGTAATGTGCCAATAAAGAAGAGGTGATGAATGCAGTCCTCTATATTCATAAACTGGAATATTACACATGGCTAAAAATGAATGAACAACAGAAACACACAAGAGCTAATTGTATAAACAAAGTATTTTTTCAGGAAGCAACAAAATTGTTTATAGAACTGCAACTGATGCTAGTATTCACATCTACAAAGCTGCTGTATGTATTACGGATAATAAACACCTTCCAGTGGATAAACACCCATTAAGGTGAGTTTTCTAGTTGATACAAATTAATAAATAGATGGAAGTGTTTGAATTCATTATTTCCTAAAATACTGTAGCGCTTAACTGAAGTTCCTACGATTGTCTGAGCAAGAGACCAACTTCTGTTTTTTATTGTCATTAACCTCCTTCATCGGTTTCATGCTCATTGGTCCTTGAAAGTGCTAGTTGTCAGTGCAGTAAACAGGGTTACTGTTGCTCACAGAACGTGACGGCCAATGCAGTCAATTTCACTTAAGAAAAAGAACAAAGCAGACCGCCAGATGCTCTATTTCCCTCTCTGTTAGCTGTTGTCCTGTCCTTTTATTATCATCTTAGAATCTTGTCGTGGGGCAGCAAAGACGATTGAAAGATATTATTGTCCAAGAATAGTGTGTGTGTACGTGTGTGTGTCTCTCTCTGTGTGTATGTGTGTGTGTGTGTGTGACAGAGAGAAAGCCTGAAAGAGAAGCAACTCAACCCTTCCTTTTTCCTTTTGTCATCTCCATATGGACAAGACTGCACCGATTGTGAAAGGAAGGGACGAGAGATGAGAAAAATTCGATTTGACACATTAAGGTGAGAAAGCAAGATTCAGATAGACATGCAGAAATAATACAAGCAAGAAACAGAAGGCTAGGGAAAAGCAACCTCTGATGAATGCTTCCAGAATGGAGTAAACACCTGAAAAATCGATGGGAAGTCACGACTCAAACCTGCAAGGCTTCTGGCCAGAGCACACTGTACATTCTTCAAACTCTTAAGTGACATGTTTCCTTTCCAGGGCTCCGAACTCCCTGCCATCCTTGCATTTAGCCAGTTTCCAGAGGCAGTGGAAGCACTCGGAGATGCTTCCTGAGTCAGGTGGAAAGGAGTGGCCACAAACCTGTGATTAGACACATGGTGTCCATTTCTTCGGGATATTAGGATACCACATCCTAATACCTACACAGCTTCCAACTTTCGATCATGTTCTATGATTTATATGCCAGTGAAAGAGACAGCTGAATTGTATTTCAAAATATACTAGACACATCATAGCTATTTAATTAAATAAAGAGATGTAGGCAACATTTCAGATGAACACCTCTCATCACTTAATAGCTGTAGAACACCAGGGCAAATTACAGAGCATTCCACTCATAGTAAAAACAACTTCATCCTCTTAAAGCCACATATTTTATCGCAGTTCCCTCTTGATAGACTGTTATGCTACCTTTGGATATCATTAATCCAAATTCCTTTTGCTGACATAGTTGAGGCTACATCCTTTCACCATCTCTCATGTTTTTCCAGTGAGTGTAGCATTATATCTTCCTCTACTGAACAAAAATGTTATGACCTTTGCCTAACCAAGCAGAGTAAGTATTTCTAAGCCCTGAGTCCACTTCTCCACATCAATCATTTGGCCACTCTTGTAGCTCAGGAAGGTCCCTGCAGGACTATTTGTTTGTGCTTTGTATCAAATCCACTGTGCCACAAGGGTTTTATAGCAAAAAGATGCATTCGTCTGTCCTTCCTGAAAGTTTACTGGTAAACCATTTAAATAAGAAATATAAATGGATTCAGTTGCAAATGAAATGTAAGTATTAGCACCTGATGTTGTGATTTTTTGAATATTCATCTGAGAACACCACATACAGTATAATATTTTTCTCAAATGAGTTCTCACTAGCAAAAATCTAAAATAGTTATGAAATAAATATCAGTAGTCATATTTCATGAGAAAGGCTGATGAATAAAAGCAATTCAGTAACTTATATGAAAGGTTCCCTTTTTTTATCATCTATTTAAGGTGCATTGACACTATATATTTAAGGGATGGCTTTGCATTCTGAGCTCCGGTGATGTAGGCCCTAGGACATTTGACTGCTAACCAGAAGGTTGGTGGTTCAAACCCACTGACCACTCCTTGGAGGGAAGATTGGGCAATCTACCTCTGTAGAGATATGCCTCGGAAACCCAAGGAGGGGTCTCTATGAGTCAGAATTGACTCGACAACATTGAGTTTGGTTTGGTTTTTGCTTTCATATGGAAAAGACCCCTGGAGGTGCAGTGGTGAAAAACCAAAGTTGGTGATTAGAATCTACCATCTGCTCTG
The DNA here is from genome assembly GCF_000298275.1 of Orycteropus afer afer. Classification (NCBI taxonomy): domain Eukaryota; kingdom Metazoa; phylum Chordata; class Mammalia; order Tubulidentata; family Orycteropodidae; genus Orycteropus; species Orycteropus afer. Next base: position 52,040 of record NW_006922323.1, on the reverse strand, counting down.
CAGGAGAAAGATTTGGCAGCCTCCTTCCATAAAGATTTACAACCTTGGAAACCATGTAGGGCAGTTTTAATCTGTCCTTTAGGGGTATTATGAGTCAGAATCCACAGGATGGTAGTGGGTTTGGACAGGTCGCAATTTGATGTTCTGTTTTATTTACATGTTTGTGAATCCAAAGATAACTTAAAATGTTTTATTGGGAAAAGTGGAGGTTCAAAGGCAAACTCTCCTGCCTATACAGGAGGTCTGGGCTTGATTCCCAGCCCACCATCTCATACACAGGCACCAGGCACTGTCTATGGAGGCTTGCATGTTGCTATCATGACTGAACCTAATTCTTATTACTACTTACTCACTTCTTGCTTTGCCATACAGAATTGTCCATATACGTATATTCAAGGATACATGATTTAATAAAATAGTAATTTTTACTGCTTGCTCAAGGGCATTTTTAAGTGAACTAGAAGGTTGGGCAATCCTACTTCCGTAGTGATACTGCCTCGGAAACCCAAGGAGGGGTCGCTATGAGTCAGGGCTGACTCGACGGCACATAACAACAACAACAACAGGCTTTTTTAAATACAGTTGCATAGAGGGGAAGAACAAAGATGTCTCCCTGAAGACGCCTACACCAAGCCATGGTATTTTCAATTGCCTCTTATGCATGTGAGAGCTGAACAGCAAATAAGTAAGACTGAAGAAAAGTTAATGCTTTTGAGTTGTGGTGTTGGAGAAGAATGCTAAGAGTACCATGGATTGCTAAAATAACTAACAAATCAGTCTTGGAAGATGTGCAGCAAGAATGCTCCTTGGAAGTGAGAATGGCCAGATTTCATCTCACCTACCTTGGTCATGTTGTCAGCTGAAACTATTCCCTGGAGACGGATATCATGCACGGTAAAGAGGAGGGTCAATGGAAGAAGGCAAGGCCCTCAAAGACATGGATTGACACAGGGGCTGCAATGATGGACTCAAGTTTAACAAGGATGGTGAGGATGGTGCAGGACCAGGCAGTGTTTCATTCTGCTGTGTATAAGGTTGCTATGAATCAGAGACGACTCCATGGCACCTAACAGCAACAGCAACATAGAGGTAAAGACTACTTTAGAAACACCATCAGGAAAGACCAATGGCTGGGGAAGAACATCATGCTTGATCATGCTTGATAAGGCAGAGGGTCAGCAAAAATGACCAAAACTTTCAATGAGATGGACTGACACCATAACTGATACAATGGACTCAGGCGTGCCAACAATCATGAAAGTGGAGCAGGACGAGGCACCCTTTTGCTCTCATACAGAATGTCACTGTGAGTTGACAACTAGCAGTAACAATGCAGGTGAAGAACATATCACTACTGGAGAATTTGCTGGCACTTTGAGTTATGGTAAGGGGCCAACTGATTTACCACCATTGATTTTTCTGTACCTTCAATGTAAATGTCAACACAGTGAGGAAAGTAAAAAATAAAGTTATATTTGTGGCAATGACTTGAATTCACAGACCCCTGGAATGCACACAAAAGGGCCCTAAAGGTAACTAGGACACATTTTGAAAACAACTGCAGTAAAGGTAGACCTACCCTAGACCCATCCCAATAAAGCCTGAGCAGAAGCCCTGTGAGGACAGTGGGGACCCAGAGCGAGGATGTGTCTGGCATGGTTATTGAGCTGGGGAAACATCTTGAGATTTCCCCAGGTTTACCCAAAACTCTTACAAATTTCAGATTTTCACACAATAATTTAACTACTTGAAAACAAGAAATCACCTCTCTTAGGTTATCTCTTAGATGGTAAAACAGTCTAAACTGCCAGTATTTAGTATAATGTCATTACACGATATAAGGAAATTAAAAAATCTAATTGACAATGGGGAAAAATGACAACAAAAAAAAAACAGTGATTAATTTAAATTGTCCCCTGATGGTTCAGATGTTAAATTTAGAATAGTAAGAATTTAAGCAATTCATAAAAAGTTCAATAAGAAAATGTTTTCAATGAATGTTGTTGTTGTTGTTGTTGTTATGTGCCGTCGAGTCGGCCCCGACTCATAGCGACCCCTCCTTGGGTTTCCGAGGCAGTATCACTACGGAAGTAGGATTGCCCAACCTTCCTTCCGGGGAGTGGCTGGTGGGTTTGAACCGCCAGCCGTCTGGTTAGCAGGCAAGTGTCTTAGCCACTATGCTACCAGAGCTCCCCCGTTTCAATGAATAAACAGATAGAAAAAACCAGATGCATATAAAATATAAAGATAAACCAAATGGACATTTTAGAACCAGGAAATAAAATAACTAAAATAAAATATGTATTTAGAAAGTGCTTACATGGAGGTGGAAGAACAAAAGTTTGTGAACATGAAGGCAGATGAAGAGAAATCATCCAATTTGAAGAACAGAGGGAAATTGTAATAAAAATAAACAGATTTTTAGGGACCTTATCCAACTGTCTAACGTATTTGTAATTGGAAATACAGAGTAAAAGTAGGGTGCTATGGGGAGAGGAATGAAAAAATAATGTCCCATAGCTTCTCAAATTTGATTTAAAACACTGATTTATAGATCTAAGAAGTTTATAGGACCCAGAGCAGGCTAAATATAAAATGAAAACCACCAAAGCACACATAGTCCAAATCCTGATAAGCAGGAGATAAAGAGAAAAAACTAAACATGGGCTGAGGAAAAAGCCATCACATACAGGAGATAAAAGACTAGCACAATGCCTAGGTTTATCTTCAGAAAAAGTGGGGGCTAAAGGAAAATGGGAATTCATCTTGAAACTGCTAAAAGCAAGACCTATCCACTCAGACACCTATAACAAATGAACACAATATTCCAATTTGAGAGGTGAATTAAGAACTTCCAAGTGAAGTTGGGATAATTTGTGACCAATGACAGTGCCCTACTTAAGATGCTAGATGTTCCTCAGACATAACAGAAAGGATCAAAAACCAACAAGCAAACCAAACCTGTTGCTGTTGAGGCAATTCTGACTCATAGACACCTGAAGGACAAAATAGAACTGTGTCTCAGGCTTTCAGACACATGCAAATCTATCTTTCTCCTGCAGAGCAATTGCTGATTTTGAACAACCAGGCTTTCAGTTAACAGCTGAGCACTTACCCATTGTATCACCAGGTCTTCTTAAGACAAAGGATACTCAATGCTGACTCTAATCTACAATAAGGACTTGACAAATACAGTCATACCTCAGAGATATTGCAGGTGCAGTTCCAGTCAACCACAATAAAGTGAAAATCGTGATCACTCAAGTCACATTAAGTTTTGGGGGTTCCTAATGTACATAAAATTAATGCTTACACTACATTGAAGTCTATTAAATGTGTAATGGCATTATGTGAAACTTTGAACTATTGTCAGAATTACCAAAATGTGACAGACACACATAGTAAGCAGATCTGTTGGGAAAATGGCACTCATATACTTGCTTGGTGCATGGTTGCCACCAACCTTCAATCTGTAAAAAAGGCAGAATCTGCAAAGTGTAATCCAATGAGGTATGCCTATAATGGAGGATATAAGAGACTGTGCATTCTTTCTTTTGGAAATTTGTGGGGAAAAAAATGACTTTCATGGAAAAATGATAAAATTGTAATATACAGATAACATCTGCAGCAGGAAATACTACTGGAGGGCAGGTAAATATTCCTGGATTCCACTCAGTTTTTTGCTTAATGAAAACCTTCAATTTGGAGTTCCTTTAGATTTAAACAACAATTTCTCCTCTATATTTCTGTCAAATCCAATATAAACCCATGTATTACTCCTTGCCATTTATTATGGTATTTCCCAATCAATTTGTAAATGCTAATTATTATGCCAGAGGCAAATATTTGCTGAGTCTTTGTTATTTACAGACATGTTCTAAACACTGATGGATCAGATCACATTTTCTGTAATATGCTGTGCTCTTGTTATACCAACTTCACATGTGACAATAGTGAGGCTTTGCAGGGGATCAAAGGGTGTGTCACATCACCACTGGAGTGTGGCCGAGAGGACCCTGAAGTATCCACGCAGGTGCCTAGTGCACAATTGTAACTACCCTATTATGTCCCCCCTCAGTATAGTTGGAGAGAAATAGGACCTATCCCCAAATGACAGAGAAATTATAAATTAGTCATTGAAAAGAGAAGGAAGAATCAGATATTCCTATGATCGGCTAGGAAAACTTGCTGTAATTATGCACTTTTTGGCACAAGATTAATAAAAGGTACAAATATTTTATTTAAACTATTTACTGAAAAAAAAGCTCAGTGTTGATTTGTTCAAATTTTCATACTGAATGTGTGGCAGAGCTAAGACCCACCAAAGATATCTTGAGCAAAATAAAACATAAGACCCTTTGCTACTATTAAACGCTACACATTCACATTCGTCTTCTTTATAATTTTTTCACATAGTTTATAATGTCTTAATAGATCACATAGACTCTTCCTTAGAAGGACTTGAGGAGTTCTGGCAAGATGGCAGACTAGGCAGAAAGACTGCACAGACCCTCTTCAACAAAGAAAAGGGAAACCAATTAACAGAGACACAGAAGATAATCCTGGACCCCTGAACCTTGAAGGGAAGGATATAGAAGTGGACTAACCCCAACTAGCAGAAGAACTTGCGTGAAAATAGCAAAAAAGGAGACATACGGAGCTGTGGTCTGGCAGCCATCCTGAGTGATCCTGACGGCACAGACCCTTGGAGATTCCCGAGTGGTGGTAGGACCTAAGAATTAACCTAAAAATCACCCTGCTAGCCAGGGACTGCATGGAGGACTGTGTGTGGTGGCTGGGGAACAAACAGAGA
>NW_006922323.1:30239-31591 GCF_000298275.1 Orycteropus afer afer | reverse complement strand
ACCAGGTTTGCTGGTGCAATAGAGTCTGGTGGAACCACTAAGACTATGGTCCCTAGGTTCCCTTGAAGTCTGGAATTGAACCCACACCTGTGGTTTCCAGCCAAACAGAAGACAGCCATATGAGTTGAACATTTACCTAGGTAGATACACTCCTTGGAGAGAACAATCATTGAGAAAGGCTGTCCATGCACAGGGAGACAGCTTAGGGGGCAGAAGTCCATGGAGGGATGGACAGTGGGAAGAGGTAACTATGGGGAGGAAGTGGGAGGGTAGCTGTTGCATTGTGGTAAACTGTGGTCAATGTCATGAGACAAATATATGTGAACTGCTGTATGGAAAGTGAATTTGCTCTGTAAATCTTCACCCAAATCACAATTAAAAAAAAAGGACCTGAGCCAAGTCCATGGAAAATGCTTATGTCTTTAGAAAACATGTTAAAAAGTAAATATTCATGAGCACCTGCATCTGAAGTTTGTTTCAAAATTGGGGCAATATCAGTGACCTGATTCTGAGGCACATCAAATATGAAGAACTACTGTCATGTGTGTCTTAATATGTATTTAAATAAAAATGGCATCTAATTAACTACACACTGAAATATTTGTTCTTAAGACAGTTAAGTGAGCCCAAATGATCAAAAGAGACACTATATTAAACTGTTCCTCTGTCCCTTTAAGGAGCAAGAAGTACCTAAGTTAATTTGGAAGACAGGTGTTGTTCACAGCAGCATCCCGTGTCCAATTATTTAGCTGTAATTTTAAAGAGCTGCACCCATTTGCTGCTCTACTGTGGCACAAGCCAAGTCAGGCGGGTTATAACCTCAAAGTGGGCAATTTCTCATTTGCACAGGAGCAAACAGAGCTGGCTCGCTCACACCTGGATTCTCCTTTTTTCTGCTGATTGACTGTTTGCCTTTTTCAACAGAAGGATACACAGTAAGCCTTCTGTGTGCCTCACCATGGGCTGGGACCCAGGCAGGACACACTGCGTCTAAGGGTAGCAGATCCACTCCAAGGCTGTGCATGCCCTCCTGAACCTAGTGCCAGGGTCGCTCACAGAGATGAATTCATTTCTTCAAGATGATGTACTAAGATGTTTGAAAAAAATAAATAAATAAAATAATCAAAAGTTCTCCTATGTGCTCACATGTAACAAGAGGAAGTTCTGTTGCTTTAAATACGACACGGTGATGAGGACACATTTAGAATCGTGGCCAAGAACAAAGTGCCTTGGTTTGTTCCTGGTCATTGGTCAAATGTGAACAAGGAATGACCAATCAGAGGATGCAGTTATGAAGTCAGGTAAGACCGGCTGTTGCTTCACTGGCCACACCCTCACCGGCCGGGCCAGAG
>NW_006922323.1:26965-30139 GCF_000298275.1 Orycteropus afer afer | reverse complement strand
CAGAGGAGGCTTGCTTGCTGCTGTGATGCTGATCAGGTTCAGGAGCTTCCAACACAGGGGGATGGGGAAAAATGTCTGCTAATGGTCAGGCCACAGAATCAGGTGTTGATCCAATATGCAGACTTTTCTTTTTAAGTTTTGGACTCCCAACTTCAGCTTTAGCCACATTGAAGGATTTGCAACGGCTGGAAATAGGCATAGTGTTTCAAGATCCTTTGTCCTTAGACATCCTCTTTCAGGAACTCACTTATTTCTGATCTCCTTAAAGACACTGATCAAAACCTTGGTGCCATCACTAATTGCCCCCAGTATATCTCATTTTAAGGTTCTTGACCCTGTACTCCCATTTACCAGTGTGGTGAGAGGTGGTGACTTCATACTGCAGTAACGGATGTATTGACTATGGGTTTTATTGTAAATGGACCTATAGGTCAGATATCTCTCATCTGCATGGCTTGTCCAAGCAATTATTAATGTAAAAACTAAAACCAACCTCACTGTCATCAAGTCAATTCTGGCTCATAGTGATCGTAATGGACAGAGTAGAGTTGCCCCACAGAGTTGGCAAGGCTGTCAGTCTTCACACAAGCAAAGCCCCAGTCATACCCACTGCTGTGGAGTCCATTCTGACTCACAGCGCCCCTAGAGGACAGAGTGGAACTGCCCCACAGGGTTTCCAAGGCTGTCAGTCTATAGGAGCAGACTGCCTCATCTTTCTCTTGCAGAGCAGCTGGTGCATGTAAACCACCAACTTTCTGGTTGACAGCTGAATGCTTTATCCACTTCACCACCAAAAAACCAAAAACCAAACCCACTGCTGTGAAGTCAGATCTGACTCCTAGAGACCCCTCCTTGGGTTTCTGAGGCGGTGTCACTGTGGAAGTAGATTGCTTAACTTTCCTTCTGAGGAGTGGCTGGTGGGTTTGAACTGCCAGCCTTTGGTCAGCAGTCAAATGAGTTAGGAACTATGCCACCAGAACTTTCATTTCACCACCAGAACACGTTAATTCATGAAATAGGCACTTTGTTACAGGAATGACCTCATAGTGAACACATATTTAGACCTCATTCCACACTTTCAATACCATATTGAAATACTCGCTTACTAACAAGCATTATCAATCACTATTTTCATGAGGTGCAGTGGTTAAAGCACTCCACTGCTAATCGAATCTTCAGCATTTTGAACCCACCAGTTGCTCTGTGGGAGTAAGCTGTGGCCGTCTACTTCCTTAAAGATGACAGCCTTGCAAACCCTATGGGGCAGTTCTACTCTGTCCTATAGGGTCACTATGATTCAGAATTGACTCCCCAGCAGTGGGATTGGGTCCTCTTCTTGTCTTTTGAGGGCAGTGGCAGCATTTTCATGCAAGGCACCCTTTTGGGGGTTAGAGAGTAGTAAACAAAATGAATGACGTCATCACCATTAGGATAATTACTTCCTAATCATTTGGTTTTTGTAACAAGTTATTTCTGTTTCCTGTCCATAACTTTTATATTAGCCTCCCCTGTTTCTAAGGTATTCTCCACAGTAGTCATGTGTCAGACAAAATTATAGCTCCCATTAAGGCGTTTCTTTCCGGGAGGGTCATATCCTTTTCCTAAATTACCTGCATAGTACAATTGCCTCAATGTGTCATTCGAGGACTTTCAATAGGTCACAACTTCTCCTCTTAACTGTATTTCCCGTTATGTCCACAGAGGCTTACTACCAGGAAATCATGGGCTCTTTCCTGATGAGTTATTTTCTTTCCTAAAGTCATGTGTTTGTAAATATCATTGTCTTTATCCTTCAAGTTTTGGCTCATGAGTTAACTTCGTATAACATTTATGACCTAGGTACACTTGATACCTACTTTTTCACTCTATTTGCCTTAGTAATACAAACTAGATAATTAATAAATTTCTTTTTATATTTTAACAAACTTTGTATGCTCTTAGAAAAATGTAGTACATCAAAACCAACTTTCATTTTTATATTATATTTATTATGCTGTTTTTATTGCATTGAATTTTAATGTGTTTTCAAAATTTAAGTGTTTTATTTTAAATTTTCTTATTCAGAGTCTTTAAAATTACCAATGTTAAAAAAAATGAATTTTCCTTAAAATTCCTTATCCCTTTTGTGATAACTTACGTCAGAGAGAACCTCAAATGGTATCATTATCCTTGTGTTTTTGAAATAAATAATGCTTTAACATAAATATGACTGTGTCTTATATTTTTGCTCTTTCATATATATATACACACACACACACACACACACACATATATATATATATGCAGAGTTTGTCATACATACAGATATATATGGTTATTGTTGTTCATTCTAAAATCCTATTATTATGCTTTATTAGCATTTTATTTAATCAATCCATTGTTTCTACCTGATCGTAATTACAGCAGATACTCCTTAATTGACAATGTTGAACATCTTAGGAAATTCTAAACACAAAGGAGTAAGGCAATTATTTGCCTTAATTTGATAGTTACAATCTTCATATTTTCTAGTCAATTTTTTTTCATTTTCCACAATATAAATTTAATCAATTGTTTAATGGTTTGTTAGAAATAACTTCACTACTTTTGGACACAAAATTGTGAATTAAATCTCATAGAGTGGCTAAAAGAACTATCATGTGGATCCAATTAATGTTGCCTTTATAGCCAGAGACCAGCTGTCCACTGACAAAATAGTGAAGTAGGAAATTTAAGTAATTACTCAGATATTTTAGGGAAAATAAAATGCTTCAGCTACAATGCCAAACATTTTTTTAAAATTCTGTTTTTTCCTCTTTTCCATGGAGATAAAGTCATTTGAGTCCTCTAGAACACATGCAGAAGATGTCTAATAGCTGGGTATTCGTATGGAGTGAATGCCTTTGCCTTTCCATTTTTGATCCATGGTTTATATATACATCATATACATGGACATATAAATACACACACACACACACACACACACATATACAGACACATACACTTGATTGCTAACCAGAAGGCTGTCAGTTCAAAACCACCAGCCACTTCTCGGAAGGAAGGTTAGACAATCTACTTCTGCAGAGATATTGCCTCAGAAATCCAAGGAGGAGTCACTATGAGTTGGAGATGACTTGAGAGCACATAACAACAACAACAACAACAATATATAAAACTTTCACTGCCATGAGTCCA
>NW_006922323.1:16012-25740 GCF_000298275.1 Orycteropus afer afer | reverse complement strand
CAAGATCCATCTGACAACAGCTATGATATCCCTTGTTCCACGTCCTCTTCTGAATCCAGCTTGCACCTCTGGAAGTTCTCTGTCAATACACTGCTGCAACCGTTTTTGAATTATCTTCAATAAGATCTTACATGTGTGCAATATTAATGATATTGTTCTCTAATTTCCACATTCTGTGGGATCACCTTTCTTTGGAATGGGTACAAACATGGATCTCTTCCAGTCAGTTGTCCAGGTATCTGTCTTCCAAATCTTTTGGCATAACCAATGAACGTCTCCTGTGCGGCATCTATTTGTTGTTCTGTCAATTCCCAGAGCCTTGATCTTCACCAATTCCTTCATTGCAGCTTTGACTTCCTCCTTCAGTACCATTGGTTCTAGAGCATATGCCACCTGAAATGGATGAAGATCAACCAGTTCTTTTTGGTACAGTGCCTCTGTGTATTCCTTCCATCTTCTTTTGATGTTCCCTGCATCATTCAATATTTTGCCCTTAGAATCTTTCAATATTGCAACTAGAGGCTTAAAGTTTTTCTTCAATTCTTTCAGCTTGAGAAATGCAGAGTGTGTTCTTCCCTTTTGGTTTTCTAACTCTAGGTCTTTGCACATTTCATTATAGTAATTGGCTTTGTCTTCTTGAGCTGCTCTTTGAAATCTTCAGTTCAATTCTTTTATCTTGTCATTTCTTCCATTTTCTTTAGCTACTCTCTTCTCAAGGTCAAGTTTCAGAGTCTCTTCTGTCATCCATTTTGGTCTTTTCTTCTTTTCTTATCTTTTTAGTGACCTCTTGCTTTCTTCATGGATGATGCTTTTGATGTCATCCCACAATTCTTCTGGTTTTCGGTCACTGGTGTTCAATGTATCAAATCTATCCCTTAGAAGGTCTCTAAATTCAGGAGAGATACATTCTAGATCATATTTTGGCTCTCATGGACTTGTTTTAATTGTCTTTAACTCCAAGTTGAACTAGCATATGAGCAGTTGATGGTCTCTTCCACAATCTGCTCCTGGTCTGGTTTTGACTGAAAATATTGAGCTTCTACATCACCTCTTGCCACAGATGTAGTCAATCTTGTTCCTGTGTGTTCCATCTGGTGAAGTCCACATGTACAGCCACTGTTTGTGTTGTTGAAAACAGATGATTGCAGTGAATAAGTTGTTGGTCTTGCAAAATTCTACCATGCGAGTTCCAGCATTATTTCTGTCACCAAGGCCAAATTTTCCAACTACCTGTGATCCTTCTTTGTTTCCAAATTTTGCATTCCAGTCACCAGTGATAATTAACACATCCTGATTGCATGTTCAATTTCAGACTGCAGAAGTTGATAAAATCTTCAATTTCCTCATCTTTGGCTTTGGTGGTTGGTGCATAAATTTGAATAATAGTGCTATTAACTGATCTTCCTCATAGATGTATTGATATTACCCTATCACTGACAGCATTGTACTTCAGGACAGATCTTGAAATATCCTATGTGATGATGACTGCCATGTCATTCCTCTTTAAACTTCCATTCCCAGCATAGTAGATCATATGGTTGTCTGATTCAAAATGGCCAAAACCAGTCCATTTCAGCTCACTAATGCCTGTGATATCAATCTTTATGCATTCTATTTCATTTTTGACAACTTCCAAATTTTCTAGATTCATACTTCGTACATTCCATGTTCCAATTATTCATGAATGTTTGCCTCTGTTTCTCCTCAATTTGAGTGGTGCCATGTCAGCAAATGGAGGTCTCGGAAGCTTTACCTTATCCATGTGAGTAAGGCTGATTTTACTCTGATAATGCAGCTCATGCTCAGTCCTACTTTGAGAGCTTTCTAAGTAAGAGAGTCATCTTCCTCCTCTGTATTGGACAATGTTTCTGGGCTTTTCATAAAGTTGTGCAGCAATGTATCAGACAGTGTTTCTCTGCTATTCATAAGGTTTTCCCTGGCCAATTCTTTGAGAAGTGGATGGCCTCCTCCTTCTTCCTAGTCTGTCTCAGTCTGCAAGCTGGGCTGATACCTGTGCACCATGTGCACCCCACTGGGTTTGAAACACCAGTGGCACAGCCTCAAGACTCACAGCAACACATCACCACAGTAAGACAAACCAACAAACAAGTTTGTCTTCCTTAGCTGTTGGAAGACTTTCCAACCACCCTTACCTAGATCCCTGTGGCTGACTCCTCAATATGTTCCAGTCCCCTTTGCCTTTTCTGTCCTCAGTCTTCTTTCCCACCTCACTGCTTGTGGGGTGTTGCCTGGGTTCCCTCTCCTCACCTGGGTCCCTGTGCCTGACTCCATAGTCCATGTATATATAAATACATATATACAAATATGCAAATACACACATACAAGTAACAGAGCAAGTAATTTATACATAAAGCTTATTACTTTAGCTATAAGTTGTCAATTCATTATATTTATTTAAGTTGCATGTTTTTTTCCTAAGTATCTTCATTGTTGGAAAGTCACTGTGCTGCCATTACAATGAATCTATATAACCACTGAAGAGTTCATTCACACTAAACTTGTAAAACAAGTGCTACTGCCTTCTGGTTAATTTAAGGTACATTTGAATTTTTTTCTCTCTTTTTCCCCCCCATGATTTGCCTCTGCTTAGGAATGTAACATACATTAGGAATTCCCTCCGCCATGTGTCTTAAACTCCCTTCCCAAATGTTCAGTTTCTTGAGTTCTTGGGCTGCATTTCTGATCATATCTTTGGATCGCTCTTTGGAGTCACGTACTTTCTATGCATCATCATTTTACCATCCATTTGAATCCATTGAATCCATCCTTTGTAAACAATTTCAATCATCGTAAATACTTGTTCCTCAAGTGCACGTCTGCATGTACCAAAGTTGTTCATTAACTCCTCAGAAGTACTTTTGTTCCCTATTTTCAAGCTCTACTTTTCTATGTTTAATTCACTGAACAGTGGTATTTTCTGATCACTCCAGTATATGCATGCCTGCCCCTGTACTTTTTCACTCATTGTTTCTGTTGGTGTTCACTGTTGGTTCTCATTTGTTTCTGACTATTAACTGTGAGCTACTTATATTTCTTTGTTAGTTAATTTGTTGAAATTGAGTTAGTAAGGGTGGAAGTTGAGTTCTTCAGGGGTAATTATTATTTTGTTATTTTTACTAGTCACACACAACCAAGAACTACTATAAATTAAATTTCCACTTTGTACCCTAAACCTAATAGAAATTTGAGCCAAAAACCAAGTGGTTGATTTCTGTAATTTCAGGAAAGATTTATTTTTCTGCTCCATCTTGAGACAAGGTCAAGATAGATAAGTGTCCTTGCTATTCTTGGGATGGCAAGTTTATTATATATTCACACATTAAAGCAGTATAAAATGACTGTTGCTGTCCATCTATTCCTGCTCATAATTACCCTGTTGGACAGAGTAGAGCTGCCCCATAGGTTTTTCAGGGCTGTAATCTTTACAGAAACAGACTTCCACATCTTTCTCCCATAGAAAGGCTGGTGGGTTCAATCCACGACCTTTCAGTTAGCAGCCACTCCTCAAACTCTGTGCCACCAGGGCTCCTTAAGATGAAAGAGAGAGGTGCTCCACTAAGGAAAAAGTTTTGTTTAGTTCTCTAGAGTCAGCCTCCAATCATTAGCAGTGGCAAAGACTGTGAGGATGCAGAATTGGGCAGTGTTTCTTTCAGTTGTACATAGGATTGTTAAGGTTCAGAAGTAACTGGCCATCACTTAACAACAACAATAGCATGACTATTTTTTGTCATCTCTTAATTACTTGGTATATGGTGTTTACCTAGGAGTAACTATGACAAAAAAATAAAGCAAAAAGTATTCCATTATAACTATATTAAGTCCCAGTTGAGGGAAGATTTAGGAGGTGTCAAATATTGGCAGCCTTCTAAGAGGCTAAATTTGGTCATCAAACGGCCTTTGGCCTTTAACTGGGTATTTTAAAAAGCCCTTATTTATTAATTAAATTGTGAAATCACTAGGAAGGATGCAGGTCTTCCATTTTACCACAATGTTCTTGCATCATTCCCTGTTATATAAATACTCCTTCACCTTGCAAACCTACACCTGCTCCTTCCCACAAGGTATTTGAATATTTTATTTTTATTTTTTTAAATCCTGATTTGGGCTATCTCAATTGCAATTAGATACTAGAACATAAAACTAGCCTCAATACATCAAAGCAGGCTAAGGAAAGAGTTTAATATTTTTCTTCTGACTTAATCCAATTATATCATCACTGTATCCTCAACCACAGCAGTTTAGAATTTTGTAAAGAAATATTTTATTACAGCATAATCTGAACTAACCAGAGACTTTACTAGTGCCAAAGAAATTAGCAGATAGAGCTAGAAACACTGGTGGAAACACTCTCTCATTTCAGTTGAAAACTCTATATAAAGCTATGTAAATAAATATACATCAAACTTAATCTTTAATTTTCTGCAGTCATTAATATGTATGCAATCTGATTAGTTCCATAGGATATACTTAGCTTTCTCACACTTCTCATGAAATGTATGATTCCCAAGTATCCTAGAGAACACATTATCAGAAAAGTGACATGCATCTTAAATGACGCCAGCATCAGTGAACATTAGCTATCTTAAGAAATAAAGAGAAACACTGAATCAGAATGTCAAATATTTTCCTCACTGTACATTTATATTGAAATAGATAGTCTAAAGTAAACAAGTGATTGAAAACAAAAACAAAAACAAAAAAAAAAAACCTCACTGCATTGAGTCGATTCTAAATCACAGAGACTCTCTTTGGGTTTCTGAGGCAGTATCTCTTCCAAAATAGATTGCCCAGTCTTCCTTCCAAGGAGTGAAGGAGTGTCTGGTGGATTTGAACCACCAACCTTCTAGTTAGTAGTCAAATGCCTTAGACACTACACCACCAGAGTGCCTTTGGAGAAGTAAAATGTCCAGAAAAGCAGTAATGTTTTTTTGCCATATTAAAATAATTTCTCTATGTTAACTAGATCTTCGGTGAACTAAGGTGAAAGCACAAAACTTAGTTTCAACTCTTAATAGAGCTCTGTTGACACAATGATTAAGCTCTCAGCTGCTGACAGAATGGTCTTAGTTTCAAACTCACCAGCAGCTCCACAGGAGAAAAATGTGCCTGTCTGCTTCTCTTAAGATTACAGCCTTGGAGACCCTACCAAGCCCTTCCACTCTACTATGGGGTCTTTATGAGTAGGAATTGTCTCCCTGGCAATGTTTTTTTTTGGTTTTATTGGTTATCACGGTCCTAAAATTTGTATAAATTGGAATCCTACCAAGTCATCTTTTATTAGCCCTTTGACCTGCATCCAATCAATCCCCAGCTTCAGTTTTGCATTTGTGTTTTCTGATAATATGATTTTGCGTATAGAAATCAGGAATCCATTAAAAAATCTTTTCAAAAGAATCATCAAGTACAGCACATCAGAGATGCTGAAAGTAACTCAGGTTTCCCTCTGGGGATGGAGTAGGAGTGGGGTGGATGATTGAACAAGAGCAGTGATGAGGGGGTCTTTGTTTAACCCACAGGAAAGGAGATGGAGGATTGAATAGTGGGGTTTGAAGTGGAAATAGAAAGCAGATGGTTAACTTGAATGTTCTCTGTTTTTCTCTTGTTCAGTCTAGTTTAGGACTTGTCAGTTCTGTTTATCTGCTTAGAGAAACTTCAGCCAGAAAACCTGGGGTGGGAAGAAGAGCCCACAGCTCCCAGAGGGAGCAAGAGTTGGGGCCTGGTATTTCTGGCTTACCCCACTCAGCAGGGAAATTCTGTCCTAGGGGCTAAGGGCCCAGCATTCTCAACTTGCCTATAATTTGGAGCTTCCAACCTGAGTGAGGGCTGGAGTAGGGGGCTGGGTGAGGGGTTTGGCAGTCTCAAGCCTTTGGCCAAATCTACCCTGAATAAAGAGTCTTTATGGTGTTACATTTAAGGGTTCTGCTGACTGCTAACTGAAAGGTTGGTGGTTTGAACTCACCCAGTGGCTGCCAGGGAGAAAAGACCTTGCCATCTGCTCCTATTAAGTTTGCAGTGTAGAGAACAGTAAGGCCAGAGTATGTCACGAGGGGTCACTATGAGTCTAAATGGACTTCAGAGGACCTTAACACCTTCAATAGATGCTGTGCTGCAGGAGACGGGAAAGATGAGAACTCCCCGTGCTCAGTCCCCTTGTTCTCACTGCTCTAGCCTGAGAGCTTAGGGGAGAGCAAACTCTCATAGAAGTGGAGCTTTTGTCCTGAGCTGGTGGGGAGGGAAGCCAGGGGGCCTAGAATGGCACCAACAATTTCTGGATTTACTGAGATTTGGGACATTTTCGTGAATTTGTCTTTCACTTTTTGCTATACGCCTTAGGACAATTTCTAGAGTCTTAAATTATTTTTTAATAACTTCCTCCAGTTGCACAGCTGCCAGGATGAGTCTGGACTCCTCAGTCCTCTTTCCAGAAGTTAATCTCAAATTTGCCTGTTCTGCTGAATTAGTTTATTTTGGGTTCTCATCAGCCTCTTTTGGCAGTGTACTACTACACTTAGTATACAAAAACCTAAGGATCATTAAATAAATGAAAATTTTAGGAATTACAATTCAGCGGCATGGATTTTGATATTTTACTTGTGATGCAAAGCAGAGTTTGAACACATAAAACTATATAAAGATAGGTAGTCAAGACAAGTGATTTTGTTGTATGTCACAAGGCAAAAATGTTATCATCAGCATATGCACCAACATATATCTATATATGTAATAGTTTTGATTAGATAAAATGAAATAATAAATTCATATTGCTTTTTGGTGACAATTTTAATGTGTATCACTTTCCCCCCATGTCCCTGGAGGCACTGTAGTATTCTCTTTCTGCCAAGCCACACAATATGTACACTAGTAGCATGGCTGAATTTAATTGTGAAGGCACACTTTCATTTGCTATTGAAAGCAAACCAACTGTAATTTGGCCCTGGAGGGTGGGCAGCTGCAATGGATAGCTGATAGAAATATTTTTGCTGATGTTTTACACTGAGATTATTCCCATGATTAATATCAAACTGCTTATTGGTTAATAAAAGAATCCAAAATCATGGAGGATGAATTAATTTCTCTGAGTACTTCTTTAATATTCTAGAAATACATGTATCTGTTAAGAACTAACCAAATAATTCTAAATGGTGTCAACTTAATTCTCAAAACAATCTTATGAAGTTAATCATTTACCTTTCCCTATTTTAGACAAGGAAAAATTAATTGGACAATGTCTCCAGCTAGCAAACATTTAATGCAAAATTTGAACAAAGCCAGTGTATCCTATAGGCAGCACACATCCTTCAATGTTATTCTATACTAGTAATGACCACTATAGGAAAACACTACTATTGTTACTGGTAAAGACAAGCAGTAGCCTATATTATAACTGATTGACATTACAGTTTTCACCATTGGTTGGACTCATGATAATCTCTTCACATAGAAGGAGGGTCATAATGGTTTTGAAACATTTTTGTTAAAAACTTAACTGATTGTGTTGCATTACTTGCTTAGATAATGTAGTGCAGATAAATACTGATGACCACTGAATTAGAACCACCACTCACTTGGCAGTTTGTTGTACTTTGATGGCTTCTGTTTTGCTGTGATCCTAGAAGTATAGCCCCTGGTATTTCAAATACTAACAGGATTACCCAGAGTGGACAAGTTGCAGCAAAGTTTCCAGACTAGAAAGGAGGCTCTGGTGATGTACTTCTGAAAAAGTTGCCCAGTGGAAACCTTATGAATATTGTCTGATGGCCTAGAAGATGAGCCCCTAAGGTTGGAAGGTACTCAAAATATGACTGAGAGCTGCCTCCTCAAAGTAGGGTTGATTATGTGGATGGAATAAAGCTTTTGAGATGCTCATTAGTTCATGTGGTACAAGTCAAAATGAAAAGAAAACTGCAAACATCCATTAATAATCAAATGCAGAATGCACAGAACATGAATCTAACAAAACTGTAAGGTGTCTAAAATGAAATGGAACACATAAAGATCAATATCTTAATGCATTGCTGAGCTGACATTCACTGACTGATCTTGGTCATTTTGAATTTGACAATTATACGGTTTACTAGGCTGAGAATGACAAATTGAAGAGGAAAGGCATTACATTCATAGTCAAAAAGAACATTTCAAAATCTATCCCGAAGTACAGTGCTGTTAGTGATAGGATAATATCCACAATCCTACAAGGAAGACTAGTTAATACAACAATTATTCAATTTTACATACCAACCACTAAGGCCAAAGATGAAGATATTAAAGAATTTTAACAATTTCTATAGTCTGAAAATAATAAAACATTCAATAAAGACACATTAATCTGGTAATTGGAATGGAAAAGTTGGAAACAAAGAAAGATCACTATTTGGAAAATATGGCCTTTGTGATAGAAATGACACCCGAGATCATATGATAGAATTTGGCAAGAACAATGATTTATTTGTTGCAAATACCTTTTCTCAACAATATAATTGGAAGCAATACATATGTATCTTGCCACATAGAATACACAGGAATCAAATTAATTACATCTATAGAAATAGATGATGGAGAAACTCAGTGTAATTTGTTAGAATCAAGCCAGGGCCCCACTATGAAGTAGCCCATCAATTTCTCATATGTGCATTCAAGTTGGAGCTGAAGAAAATTAAAGTAAATCTATAAGAACTGAAGTGCAACCTTAAGTTCTACCTGAATTTAGAGAAGGTCTCAAGAATGAATTTGATATATTGAAGGTTAATGACTGAATATCAGATGAATTGGGGATGATGTCAAGGACATCATACAGAAAGAAAGCAAAAGGTCATTAAAAAGAAAGAAATGACAGAAATGGATGTCAGAGGAGAATCTGAAACATGATGTTAAGTGTAGAGTAGCTAAAGTGAATGGAAGAAATAATAAAGTAAAAGAGCTGAACTGAAGATTTTCAAGGGCAGCTCAAGAAGACAAAGTAAAGTATTAAAATGAAATATACAAAGACCCGGAGTTAGAAAAATAAAAGAAAAGAAGACATTTGGCATTACTTAAACTGAAAGACTGAAGAAAAAATTCAAGCATCAAGTTGCAATATGCTATGGGCAAAATGGAGCAGAGCAGACCAGCAGCAGGGATCCAGGTAAGTAGGGGGAGGGGACCCAGGCGCCACCCCTAAGAGGCAGGAAAGCAGAGGAAAGGAAAAGCTGGGGGACAACAGAACAAGCAACGACAGGGATTCAGGCAAGGGGTGGGCACAGAAATTTCCAACAGCTAAGGGAGACGAACTTTTCTGCCTGTTTGTCATCCTGTGGTGGCTTGGGTGTTGCTGTGAGGCTGGAGGCTGTGCCACCAGTGTCTCAAACACCAGCAAGGTTGCACGTGGTGCACAGGTTTCAGCACAGCTTACAGACTGAGGCAGACTAGTAAGAAGGAAGAGTCCATCCACTTCTCAAAGAATTCACCAGGGAAAACCTTATGAATAGCAGAGAAAAACTGTCTAATACATTACTGTGTAACTTTATGAATAGCCTGGAAACATAGCCCTTTAGGTCGGAAGGCACTCAAAATATGACTGGAAAAGAGCTGCTTCATCAGAGTAGAAACAACCTTAATGATATAGATAAAGTAAAGCTTTGGGGACCTCCATTTGCTGATGCAGCACAACTCAAATTGAGGAGAAACAGCTGCAAACATCCATTAATCATCGGAACATGGAATGTACGAAG
>NW_006922323.1:12583-13193 GCF_000298275.1 Orycteropus afer afer | reverse complement strand
ACGACATATAGCATTGGGCAAGTTGGCTGCAAAGGACCTCTTTCAAGTGCTGAGGAGCAAAGATGTTCCCTTTAGGACTAAGGTGTGCCTGACACAGGCCATGATTTTTTCAATTGCCTCATATGCATGTGAGAGCTGGACAATGAATAAGGAAAATATATGAAGAGTTGATACATTTGAATCACTGTGTTGGTGAAGAATATCGACTAGAGCATGGACTGCGGGAAGAACAAACAAATCTGTCTTGGAGAAGCGCAGCCAGAATGCTTCTTAGAGGCGAGGATGGGGAGACTCCATCTCACACACTTCTCTCAGGAGGGACCAACCACTAGAGGAAAGGTAGAGGGACAGAGAAAGTAGAGAAAGACCCTCAACAAGATGGACTGACAGTGGTTGCAGCACAAACACAACACAACCACTGCCATGGAGTCGGATCTGAATCGTAGTGACCCCTCCTTGGGTTTCGAGGCTGTATCACTACCGAAGAAGATTGCCCAACCTGCTGTCTGAAGAGTGCCTGGTGGGTTTGACCACCAGCCTCCTGGTGGTTGCAACAATGGGCTCAAATATAGCAACAATTGTGAGGATGGCACAGGCCGAGGCAATGTGT
>NW_006922323.1:8582-11438 GCF_000298275.1 Orycteropus afer afer | reverse complement strand
AAGGTGTTGCTGAATGGTACCAAACCATGCATTACACCTTGTCTCGACACCACCTCAACCAATGTTCTGATTGATCACCTCTTCAGACTCATCTATGATGTTCAGGTAAATTGTTTTTTCAGAGCGCATTAGCAAGGTAAAGGCATATGTGTGGATTTTCGAATATATGGAATGTTTCAATCACTCCCTTATTTTTCAGTTTTAGATGAGAGCATGTAGGATGATTAAGATGATTTCACCAGATGAGAATTTGACAGGAAATCCCAACCAAAGTCCTCCACCTGACAGTTATGCTGCCATTTATTTCAAACCCTAGGTTTGCCATAATCGAAGAAGAAAAAATGTTATTGGTATTTGAAAGAGAAAAAATGACGATGCATAGTAGTAGTCAGTCTGTCAGAAAATGAGATTAAATATGTTACAACACTTCCTGTTGTATAGGTCTGTCCAGAAACAAAATATAAGGGCCAAAAAATCTATGAAAACAACAGTTAAATATTACATCAAATCAGTATGGACTGCATGAAGAGTTAGAATTCATATGGTTTTGAAAAAATATGGTTTCGTTTTTTTTTTTAAATAGGTATTATTGCTTGGAGGGAGTAAGAAACTATAAATTCAGCATTGATTTTTTTCCCTTGGTAAAACTCAGTCCCTTAAATATTCATTAAAATGTGCCTTTCCTGCTTCTTTATGTCTAATTGTTTTCTTTGACAATTGTAATGATAGAAGTTGGGTCTTTTTAAGCTCCATGGTAACTTTCACAAGGTGCCCTGGTGCTGTAGTAGGTAAAGCGTTCAGCTGCCAATTGAAAGCTTGATGGTTCAAACTCACTACCACTCCATGGGAGAAAGATGTAGCAGGGTTCTTCCATAAAGATCAGTCTTGGCACCCCTATAGGACAGTTCTACTTTGTCCTATAGGGTTGCTATGAGTTGGAATTGACTTAACAGCAGTGGGTGGTGGGTAGGGGCTAAGAGTCATCTTTCGTTTACAGACAGAATCCTCAGCACCTTAGCAGGAAAAGTGCAGATAATTTTTTTTTTGGAATATGAAAATAGATTTCTAGTTGACAATCAAGTTATAATCTTAAAATTATAGATGATGAAGTTTTAGAAATAGAGGATCATTTAAATCTAGTAAAAGTTCTGTTTTATGCCTCTTATATTACTATTTTATTCATAATAATTTGGAATTCTTCATACACAAATGCTTATGTAAAGCTTGTCTGTTTTTATGTCCTTTTCCAGAATTTTTGGTAAGATGTAAGGGATAGTGACAGATGGTCTATTTAGTAGAAAAAGATAAAAATATGGATACATATAGACTGTCTATATAGAATCAATGACAAGAATATTTAATCCAAGAACTCTATTGCAAAATCTATATAACAAAAATACTGTCAAGATGAAGAAAATATTTCATGGGTAACTTTTTTTTTGTTTTCCAAGATTAATTCAATTGTCTCTGGTTATTAGGAGAATTCATAGTGTCTGGGAGAGAATTACAGTATGCTTAAATATAAGTGTTTAGGATGGAAATAAGTGTTTTCAAAGGACTTATTTCTGGTGGGTTCACTGCATATATCATTTATGTTTAGCTTTGAGCAAAAAGACGAAGGATGTATTATCAACATACAGCAGCTGAGAACTTTTTCTTTTCCCTACTTCACAGGATTGAATCATTTACTTTTTATTTTGTTGGTGTTATTGACTGACTTATATTCTCCCAACATTTTTGTTGACATCCTAACTCCTATACTGTTAATGTAATTCCATTAGGAAATAGATTTTTCTTTGTTATGTTAATGAGGCCATATCAGGGTAGGGTGTATCTTAAAAACAATTGCTTCTGAGTGATAAGACTAGGATAGATGCAGAAAAAAGGAGGCACAAGTGAGGGGAGATAGATGCCACCGAGTGAAGACTGACTAACACCAAACCAAACCAAACACACTGGCATTCAGTCGCTTCCGACTCTTAGCAACACACATTGGGTTTCCAAGGCTGTGAATCTTTACAGAAGTAGATAATCCCCTCTTCTTTCTGTGGAGCAGCTGGTAGATTTGAACTACTGACCTTCTGGTTAGCAACCAAATGCCTTATCCACTATGCCACCAGAGCTCCTTTGAAGATTCCCTAAGTACCCAAAACACCAACACTTCCAAATTGAGGCAAAGATCTGGCAGAGAGAAAGCTTTCTCTTGCCACTGACATCTTGAAGGGCTTGCGGGAAAGCAACCCTGAATTTGAGGCTGTACATCAGAAGGTGTGGGTGTTACATGGATATCCCACATTTGCAGCTGACTTCTGCCTGTTTCACAGTCTACAGGATGGTGTCCTTCTACATTGTGACTGATACCGCTCCAGGTGACAAGGTCAGAAACAGAGAGTGCCTGGGGTGGCTGGCAATGAGGATGGAGCAGTGGGAACGTGGGGAGTTTCCATGCTCTCAAACTGGGTTTATGATGCTGCTGATTGCACACAGGGCTAAAGAGAAAATCTTAAAAGCAGCCAGAGGAAAAGGATGCATCATCCACATGGGACCAAAGAACAGCTGCTGACATTTCATCCTGAACCATGCAAGTCAGACCCTAAAATTAAGTTTGTGAGACCTTCCCAAAAAGAAAACTCCACACATTCAGGCTTACCAGTGAATGCCGTTCAACATTTAAGAAGAAATAATACCAAAGTCAGGCAAACAAATTTGGAAAGTAGAAGGAAAACATTTTTGAGCTCCTATTATTTCAAACCCACCACCCTCTCCTCGGAAGGAAGTTTGGGCAATCTACTTCCGTAGTGATACTGCCTCAGAAACCCAAGGAGGGGTCACTATGAGTTGGGTCCGACTTAATGA
>NW_006922323.1:6426-8198 GCF_000298275.1 Orycteropus afer afer | reverse complement strand
AAAAAAAAAAAAAAAAAAAACCCAGGAAACTAAGAATAGAAGAGAACATCTTCAAGCAGAGAATAGACACCTACAAGAAATGTGCAATGACAAAACCGTTACAGGAGGGGACCCCACGAGACCCAAGTCAGCTGTTGTCTTCTGGTGAGAAGGAATTCCTTGCAGAGACAGGTGGTTTATAGAAAGCAAGGCTTTAACAAAATATGGTAGGAGACTGCACAGTTGGGCAGCAACCAAGTGTATATACCACGCTACCTGGACAGTCATAATTCCACAGGCTTACAGCAATTACAAGAGACAGAGTGAGGAATCTACAATTATCAAGACACGAGGGCGGGATTCTTAGCTTTTGATGTTCTGGTCCTATGGATTGATCCAAGTGTCTGCTTATCTATAGATCAGACAGGGCACTGTCACGGAGTCTCCGGTGTTGACCTCATACTCTAGGACCCCCAGTAAACGATTTGATGCAGAAGCCACGCAGCTGGCGAGTTATATGCATGAGATTCCTGGCTCTTGCTGTTTTCCTCCTTCAGATCACTCCAGGCATTTTCTTATCTACAGATCAAAGACAGATACCTTCACGGAGTCTCCCGTGCTAACACCACAGGACCTGCAATAAACGGTCTGGCGGTTACATATTTTCCGATGGCAATTTTTCTGATTTTTTTTTTTTTTTTTATGGTTTTATCATTAAGGGTAATTTAAGTAATTTACAAAGGAATGTGGCTGGGCAACTTTCATTCCTTATACCTGTCGCTATGTCAAAACCATGCTAATTGTGAATTAAATTCCAAGGACTAAATAAGGATGACCACTTACCTAGTTCTTGAAATTTGCTCACAATTATATTTAACATGGCACTGGACCTCCTTGCTATACTCGTCTGTCAGTTTGTCGTATGGTGGTGGCGCATGTGTTGCTGTGAGGCTGGAGGCTATGCTCCCAGTATTTCAAATACCAGCAGGGTCAGCCATGGTGGACAGGATTCAGCAGAGCTTCTGGATTGAGACAGACTGGGAAGAAGGACAGGGCCATCTGCTCCTGGGGAGAAAAAAAAAATGGCCACTGAAAACCTTATCGATAGCATGAAACACTGTCTGATATATTACTGGGGAAGGACTGTGGTGTTTCATTCTGTTGTACAAAGGGTCCTTGGTAGTTCAAGAATGTAAGACAAAGAGATGTATGACAGATAATTCAAAGGAAGAAGTAATGTTTCCCTTATATGCAGGTGATACGATCAATGTGCTAGAACTGAAAATTGAGTTCAGAAAGATTGTAGGGTAGAGGGTCTATTCAAAAACCAATTGCATTTCTTTCTCAACTGGCAGGAAACAATTAGAAAATGAAATACTAAAATGTTATTTATGATGACATCAAAAATATGAAATACTCAGGAAGAAACACTATGAAAATTATTGTTGTTGTTGTTAGCTGTTATCAAGTTGGTTTCAACTCATAGAAACCCATGGACACAGAATAAACCACGGGACCCTGTACCGTCCTTATAACCATTGCTTTCTTCGAGCCCATTGTGGCAGCCACTGTGTCAATCTGTCGCATTGAGGGTCTTCCTCTTTTCTGCTGACCTTCTTCTTTACCAGACATGAGGGCCTTCTCAGGGACTGGTTCCTCCTGGTCACATGTCCAAAATAAATGAGATAAAGAATAAATCAAAAAAACCCACTGCCGTGGAGTCAACTCTGACTACTAGCAACCTATAGGACAGAGTAGAACTGCTCCAAAGGGTTTCTAAGGCTAGAAATAGA
>NW_006922323.1:0-5381 GCF_000298275.1 Orycteropus afer afer | reverse complement strand
AAACTAGATTAGTTAGGGAGAACCTGCTACCTTTGGGTTAATGAGTCATCCTGCTCATAAACAAACATGTCTTACATTTCCTTGGGTGTGCCTGGGCTCATCTGGTAAATGCATAGGCTGTATGTATAATGCAGGACTAATAGCCCACATGAACCACTGCCTCGTCTACCCTGAGAGCAGAGCTAGATGGTGCCTGGCTACCAGTAGGGCAAATCTGACAGGGAACACAGTAGATGGATACTCATAGAATGGGACCAAATGTGCAACAGAACTCAAATTGCTAAAGCCTCCAGAACTAGTAGACACTGGAGGTCTCCCTGAGTCTGCCACCTGAGCCTTAAACCAAAACCATTCTATGAGGTCATATTTTAGCCACATAACCATGGTTTGTTTTTGTTAGGGGCCTTCGAGTCAGTTCTGACTCATAGTGACCCTCTGTAAACAGAATAAAACACTGCCGGGTTCTGGGCCATCCTCACAATCATTGCTAGGCTTTAACTCATCGTTGCAGCCACTGTGTCAATCCATCTCATTCAAGGTCTTCCCCTTTTTCACTGATCCCCCACTTTACCAAGCATAATATCTTTCTCCGAGGACTGGCCCCTTCTGACAACATGATCAGTGTATATGAGATGAAGTCTGGCCATTCTCACTTCTAAGAAATATTCTGGCTGAACTTCTTCCAACACAGATTTGCTCATTCCTCTGGCATGGCAGTCCATGGTATTTTCAGTATTCGTTTGCCAATACCACAATTCAAACTCAACTGTTCTTAGGTCTTATTCATTGTCCAGCATTCACATGCATACGAGGCGATGGAAAGTGTCGTGGCTTGAGTTAGGTACACCTTAGTCTTCAAAGTGACGTCTTTGCTCTTTAACACTATGAGGTTTTCTTTTGCAGCAGACGTGCCCAGTGCAATATGTCATCTGATCTCTCCACTGCTGTTTCCATGGATGTTGATTGTGGAACCCAGCAAAATGAAATCACTGACAACTTTAATATTTCTTCCATTTATCATGATGTTGCTTATTGATCCACTTGTGAGGATTTTTACTTTGTTTATGTTGAGGTGTAATCCATACTGAGGGCTATAGTGTTTGATTTTCATCAGTAAGTGTTCTGAGTCTTTTTAACTCTTAGCAAGCAATTTATATCTTCCAGGTTGTTAATGAGCCTTCCTCCAATCCTGATGCCATGCTCTTCATATAGTCCAGCTTCTTAGATTATTTGTAGTATACAGATGGAATAAGTATCATGAAAGGATACAACCCTTTCATAGGAAATAAGAACTATGGTGAAAGGATACAACCCCATGTATAACATACTGGCTCATAAAATAAATAATATCATCCAAGAGGACAGTGTTTCTTTAATATATCATCTATACTATAGTAAACAGTCAACATTTACTCAGTAGCAAAGGTGGGGAGGAGGCGGGAAGGGAAACTAGATTGCTAGCAATAGAACAACCAGCATGGAACTAATGACAAAGAAGGCACACTGTGAAAAATGCAACCAATGTTATTGAAAATATTTTCTAACAACTACTACATGGGAACCTAATCTGCCAAGTAAACTTTCACCAAAAACATAAAATGTTTTAATTAAAAATAAAAATAAAAACATATCTATAAGACACTTTGCATGTTTCTTGCTAAGCTTTTCTGAGGAATTTTAATTTTGTATCAGTATTATACATGTGCTCCTTGATTATATTTCCTAACAATTATTTAAATTATAACTTGAGATTTATATATGTTAGTTATGTATTATGTCACATTCCTGGAGATTACATTGTCGTGGTTTTCAGTCTGCCCCTTGCATTTTCTTGATAATCAATTACAAAATTAGAAAATAATGGTCATTTGTCCTAATCCATTACTGTTTTTTTTCCTTGCCCCCAATCCTCCTCCATATGTAATTATACTTACAATATTTCAAAAAATAAGTTAATTAGATTGGAGATAAAGGACATCTTAGACTTTTATTGGAGTGTGCTTACTGTGCTTTTTTATCATGAGGATGTTAGATTTTGAAAGTAAATGAGGTTAAACATTGGTACATTGATACCTACATTCTTAAGAATTATTAGCAAGATTGTTGCTGAATTTTAGATTCTGTTTTCATGACTGTGGTAGTTCAATTTGTATGTCAACTTGACCTGGCCTAGATGAGTGGCTTGGCAGCTGGTGGTAGTTATTCCCCATGAGAAGACTGGCAATCAACTCCATGGTGGGATCTACCACAAGCAGCTGAGTAGCTGCCTTTGGGATGTGGTCTGCTTCCTATATGTAAGAAGGAGCCTTGGGGATAATCTCTAGCATATGGCATGCTTGGACCATGCCTGTAGCCTGCCATGATCTGCCAACCTTGGGATTTACAATGGACTTGAATTAATGGCCTGCCATGTAATTTGGTAACATCGGGACTGTACCTTTTTACTTGTCAACCTTGGGCTTGGCAATCTCAGCAGCCAGCAGCTGTCTGAGTGAAGAAAAGTCTAGCTCCAGTGGGCCAGGAGCTGGAGGCAGAGCTAAAGCCCAAGGCTGAGGGGCTTTCACCCAGCCCCTAAAGCCTAGCACTTTGAACTTGGACTTAAAGCTTCTAAATTGTAAGAATAATCTTCTGCTTGTTAAGGCCTTCCCATTTGTGGTATAGTCCTGTCAGAGCGGCAGTAGGTACTAGAACAACCACACACTGTTTCTTTCTACTTTGGAACTGCTGAAATGGTGATGTGTGTTATCTGAGTTCTTCTGTATGTGAGCTGTTTTATTTTCTGTGGGTGAAGGACACTTGTTTACGATTAACATGTTCAAGCTGTAGGCTCTCTGCTAATGTTTTACCTAGGGATTCTATACTGACAAGTGAGAGTGCTCTATATTTTTGTTTTGTTGTAACATCTGAACTGGAAGATTTAGGTGCCAGTGTCCTAAAATAACAATGAAAGGACTCCTTCCTTTTCTGTGCTCTGGAGCATTTTAAGTAGCTATGAAATAATCTGTTACTTAAAGTTTTTATAGAGTGTTCTCAAAACTTTTTTTCTTAATAACAACTCTTGAATTGGTCTATTTGGATTTTCATTTCTTCTGTGACCTGATTTGGTGATTGTGTGTTTTCCTTGAATATTACCCATTTCACAAAAGCTCAAACTTTATTTACAGAGATTTAAACAATTGTTTTCTCTGAGGATTCTTTGATGTCCCTCAATGTCTTTGATAATGTTGTAGTGTTTCCTCGATTTGTGCTGTAGTTTGCTCTCCTCTCCCTCATCATGTGTTTTCATTATGTGCACTACTTTCCATCAGATTTATTTACTTTATAAATAAAACAGATTTGGGGTATTTTTTTTTTCAATATATTTGAAATCATGAGCAACTCCTATATTAATTTGTTTGCGCTTTTGTTCTGTTTGTCTTTCCAATACTTTTAATTAGACAATTAAGGGTTTTCTTTTACTTATAAACATAATTGTTTAAGAGTGTGCATTTTTTTCCAAATCGCTGCTTCAGTGCCAAACCATCAAGTGTAACGTTACTGTTTTCACTGGTATTAATTTCCATACATGGACATTTTCCTACTTAATCTGACACCTGTTAAATTTCCATGAATAAGTATGTTTACTTTGTTTCGTATTCTATTTTCAAATTCTAGATTCATTACATCCAATCAAAACACATTATTATATTTGTGCCTACTTTTGGCATTTATTATTAGTCATTATGGCCTAATTCAAGGTCAGATTTTGTATGAATCATCTCTAAGAATCTTTTAAAGAAACATCTTTATCTATTGTTAGGATATAGAATGGGATCAGTATCAGTTCGATCTTTATTAATCATTTTATTTAAGTCTTCTACAGCATGACTATATTTTTTTCATCTTGATCTTTCAAGGTTTGAGAAAGGAAATGAGATTCTTTAAAAAATATGTATTATGTATTTCTCTTTGTGGTTTTGCCTTATAAATGATGATGGTAAGTAATTTAGGGCATAGAGACATACATGTCCTTGATCTTCTTTGTGCATTATACTTTTTCATTAGTTTGTTTTTAATTAGGAGGTTCAATCTCATGTCACATTCAATTGTTTTGAACATGGTCCTGAGACTTGCCCTTTCATGAACTTAGAAAAACAAAGTGTATTAGATGAGTATACATTGCAATAAATCCCATGTAGTACATTTCAATAAATGATATTTTGAATTTTTATAGAAAAGGTATCATCCTGAATAACATACAAAAATAAATAGGCTTATGAGTGTGGTTATTTATTAATAATTATGACAAATACAATGTTGATCATAATTAGGAAAATTATCTTAATTGTTTTGTGTGGTCATTTTTAACAAATAAAATAAGAGTATTTCTCCTTTCAATAAGTGTATTTGAAAACATTAGAAGTAAATATTTCAAATTCAGAAATTGAAAGAGTAATAATAGTTTATGTTATATTTGAAAATTGTTGTTGTTGTTGTTATATGCTGTCGAGTTGGCCCCGACTCATAGCGACCCCTCTTTGGGTTTCCGAGGCAGTATCACTACGGAAGTAGGATTGCCCAACCTTCCTTCTGAGGAGTGGCTGGTGGGTTTGAACAGCCAGCCTTCTGGTTAGCAGTCAAGTGCCTTAGGCACTATGCTACCAGAGCTCCTAGAAGCCCTGTAACTGGCTTCCCTTGGCTTATGAATGAAGCAGGCTTTTGTTATGATAACTGACAGATAAGTGGTGGATGATATCTGTAGCAACTGGAAACACAGTCCTGAGAGTTAATATCAGTTAACCAAGATTGTGTGCATGGGGAACCATAACCAACTAGTCCAGCACTTTTCTTTAGTCTGAACATAGTTAACCATAATCCACTCAGGATATTTCTTTTCCTCTAATTCCCCAGGATAACTAGCACATCAAAAAAAGAAAAAAAATTGAAAAATGTTAAAAAATAAAAAAAAATTGCTTAGATTAAAAAAAAAGTGTACACCTATAGTGTTACCAGAAACAAAGTACATTGCATGTAGCTACTATCATTCAGAGATAATTTGAATGGCCTCATTATCCTATGTGTGCAACTTATCTCACTTGCCTTATAAATCAGTACATACTTCATCAACACCAGCAAAGCTTGCATAAACAAGTGCCTTATGAGTCTTAAATGATAATTACCAAAATCTAATGAATTGCATAAATCATTTATAATGAAGGGAAATAAACAAGTACTCTGAGATGAGCATGTTAATAACTTAGCTTTTTCTAAAGCAATCAGTAATTTAATTTGTATGGTATGTCCCACAGACAGTAACAACTTAAATTTTACTTGTGAAAATAATTAGCAATTAATCTAAAGGGATATAACTTATCTACTAGCAATACCTTAAATTGAAAAAT
>NW_006922322.1:1015724-1016416 GCF_000298275.1 Orycteropus afer afer | reverse complement strand
AAAGAGGTCTTTTGCAGCAGATTTGTCCAATGCAGTAAGTCTTCTGATGTCTTGACTACTGCTTCCATTGGTGTTGACTGTAAAACCAAGTAATGTGAAGTGTTCGATCACTTCTATCTTTTCTCCATTTATCATGATGCAGTTTATTGGCCCAGTTCAAGTCATTTATATTTTCAGCAAGCAAAGTTATATCATCTGCATATCACAGGTTGAATACAGGATTTTTGTTTTCTTTCCATTGAGGTGTAATCCATACTGCAGACTGTATTCTTCAGTCTTCATAAATAAGTGCTCCAGGTCACTTTCAGCAAGCAAAGTTGTATCATCTGTGTATCACAAGTTGTTAATGAGACTTTCTCAATTCCCAATGCTACATTTGTCTTCATATAGTCTGGCTTCTCTGATTATTTGCTAAGCATATAGACTGAATAAGTGTGGTGAAAGGATACAACTCTGACACACTCCTTTCCTGATTTTAAACCATGCAGTATCCCCTTGTTCTATTTGAACAACAGCCTCGTGGTCTATGTACAGGTTCCTCATGAGTACAATCAAGTGCTCTGGAATTCCTATTCTTCTCAATGTCATCTGTAATTTGTTATGATCCACACAATCAAATGCTTTTGCAAAGCCAATAAAACAAAAATAAACATCTTTCTGGTATTCTTTGCTCTTAACCAAGATCCATCTGA
>NW_006922322.1:1011872-1012969 GCF_000298275.1 Orycteropus afer afer | reverse complement strand
ATCTCACATCAGCAGTGATATCCCTTGTTCCACATCCTCTTCAAAATGTAGCTTGCATTTATGGAAGTTCCCTGTCAATATACTGCTGCAGCCATTTTTGAATTATCTTTAGCAAAATTTTACTTGGTTGTGGTCATAATGGTATTGTTCAATAATTTCCACATTGTGTTGGATCACCTTTCTTTGGAATGGATACAGATATGGAATCTATTCCAGTCAGTTGGCCATGTAGCTCTCTTCCAAATTTATTGGCTTAGATAATTAAGTGCCTCCAGCATGACATCTGTTTGTTGAAATATCTCAATGGGTATTCTGTCAATTCCTGGAGCTTTGTTTTTTTGACAATTCCTTCAGTGCAGCTTTGATTTCTTCCTTCAATACCATTTGTTCTTGATCATATTCCATCTCCTGAATTAGATGAACATCCATCGATTCTTTTTTGTATAGTGACTCTTCATATTCCTTCCATCTTCTTCTGACGCTTCCTGCATCATTCCATATTTAGCCATTAGAAAGATGAAAATCAAAACAAACTCTAAACCAAAACCAAACTCACTGCCATCGAGTCATATCTGACTCATAGTGACCCCTCCTTGGGTTTCCAAGGCAGTATCACTACAGAAGTAGATTACCCAATCTTTCTTCCAAGGAGTGGCTGGTGAACTTGAACTGCCAGCCTTCTGGTTATCAGTCAAATGCCTTAGGCACTGTGCTACCAGAGCTCCTTTAAACTCACTGCCAACAAGCTGGTCCCAACTCACAGTGACCCCTCCTTGCGATTTCAAGGCAGAATCTCTATGGAAGTAGATTGCCCAGTCTTCCTTCTGAGGAGTGGTTGGTGGGTTTGAACTGCCAGCCTTCTGTTTATCAGTCAAATGCCTTTGGCACCACACCAATTAGATATCTTACCCCAGCACTAACTGCAAAGTTAAAACAGAAAACAACACTCATACATTATTGGTTGGACTATAAAATGGTATAACCTCTGTGGAAAACACGATGATATTCTTTTCAAAAGCTGGAAATTAGAAATATCATAGGATATAATATTCCCACTACTAGGTGTATATCCTAGAGAAATAAGAGCCATTACACAA
>NW_006922322.1:1001272-1004437 GCF_000298275.1 Orycteropus afer afer | reverse complement strand
CTGAAACCTATCCAACATGTATGCCTTTGCTGATATTTGAAACACTGGTCTAATTCCTTCCAGTATCACAGCAACATGCAAGCCACCACAGTACAACAAAATGATATGGGACAATGAACATTAGAAAGCACCTTGGAAAATTAGAGGGTGTATTAGTGTAGGATATGTTGAGTCCATCAAAGAACTTCCTTTCTGGTATAGAAGACGATTTAAATCAGCAAGTGGACTTGTGTAATACACTCCCTTAAAGTGACCAAATAGGTCCATGAAATGAGCTGACGTGGTGGTGTTGCAGCAATGCAACATGGAGAGTTCACATGGCGATTCACATGGAGTGAATCTAAACACATTATTCTTGTACCTTCTGAGGCACAAAATGTCAATAAGGTCTGCTTTTCCTGC
Organism: Orycteropus afer afer; assembly: GCF_000298275.1. Taxonomy (NCBI): domain Eukaryota; kingdom Metazoa; phylum Chordata; class Mammalia; order Tubulidentata; family Orycteropodidae; genus Orycteropus; species Orycteropus afer. The sequence continues at coordinate 1,004,035 of NW_006922322.1, read as the reverse complement.
CATTAAGAGAGATGGTTACAGATGACTTGAGGGCCAATTCCCCAGGTCAAGTTCCTGCACATAGGTGGCAAGTTTATTATATCGGACCAGTGATGCTAAAGGAACGAGGAGGCTACAAATGGGTCTTCACAGGAATAAATATTACTCTGGACTGGGCTTTGCATATCCTATCATAGACACAAATGTTAAAAATAGCATTAAGTAAATTAAATAATTTTTGTTGTTGTTGTTATGTGCCGTTGAGTCAGACATGACTCACAGCGACCCCTCCTTGTGTTTCCGAGGCAGTATCACTATGGAAGTAGATTGCCATCTTCCTTCCAGGGAGAGGCTGCTGGGTTTGAACAGCCAGCCTTAGGTTGGCAGTCAAGTGCCTTAAGCACTATGCTACACGAGCTCCTAAACTATAACAATATTGTATCAATTTGTGACACCAATTATATTTCCTTAGACAACGGAATACATTTTACAGCCCATAGAGTGCAGCAATAGGCTGAAAAACATCATATTAAATGGAAAAATCATACTTCATATCACTGTCAGAATGACGCTTTGATATAAAATTGGTATGCCCAATTGAAACATTTGTTATCTTAAATTGGGGAAAATAATGATATAAAAGTCTGGCTCACATGCCTTCATGAGTATGTGCTGACATTAAACATAAGGTGGCCAAAGGGAGGATCACCAGTGAGCAGATTCCTTTGATTCTTTAGGTGATATGAGAAGGAGGGTGCAGGGGAGAATGAAAGTGACACTGTGGTGGTTAAGTTTGTGTGTCAACTTGGTTGGGCCTGGTTGAGTGGCTCGGCAGCTGAATGCAGTTATTTCCCATAGTGAGATTGGTAATTAACTTCATGGTGGAATCTATTGGAGGAATTGAGTAGTGGCTTTGGGTATGTGGTCGGCTTCCCCATATAAAAGAAACAGCTTTGGGAATGGTCTCTAGCTTATGGCATGCTTGAACCCTGCATGTAGCCATGTTGTTTTTCAGCAGCCTTCTATGCTCTGCTGAACTTGGGACTTTCAATGGTCTTGAATTAATGGAATTCTGTGTGGTTTTGTACCATTGAGACTGTGTCTTTTTACTTGTCAAACTTGGGCTTGTGACCCTCAGCAGCCAGCAGCTGTCTGAGTGAAGAAAAGCCTCTCACTTCAGTGGGCCGGGAGCAGAAGGCAGAGCTGAAGCCCAAGTTTGAGTGACTTTCACCCAGCCCCTAGACCCTGGGATTTTGAACCTGGACTAGAAAGCCTCCAACCTGTTAGAAAATGAACTCCTGTTTGTTCAAGCCATCCCATTGGTGGTATATTATTGTCTGAGTGGCACCAGGTAACCAGAACAGGCATTGTACTTTTTTTTTTCCTAATATCACCTGAAGGCTGGAGGTTCAAATACACCAACCACTCCTTGGAAGGAAGATTGGGCAATCTACTTCTCTAGTGACACCACTTTGAAAGCCCAAGAAGGTATCACTGTGAGTCGGGTCTAACTCAACGACACATAAAAACAACAACAACAACAACATATCGCCTGAAATTGATTTTTCCTGTTGGATGCTGTGGCCCAGGATCAGGAATGCAACTGCAGATACCAGAAGAATGAGTGATCCTTAAACAAGAGACTGTGACTATACTCCTGAGCCTGCATGTCAAAATTTCCAAGGGCCTGATGGGATGGTTTGTAAATTCCCCCATCTGGAAAAATTGGAGTTCCCACTAATGTTGTACCTAGGCAATTCTATTAAAATATATGGGAGTGTACTGATGGAGAAGCACTTTCTACATTGGTCTTGCTGACAGCAATCTGGTCTGGCACAGTAGTTGTACCTCATGTCCCTTCTCAATGTGGAGAATTCTGGGTAAAAATAAGTGACAAATGGAAAGAATGGGAAGTAATAGCTGGAGGTAAAGGAATGAACAAATGGGTTATGTTGGGTGGCAGGGAATTCTAATATGCTGATATCTCAAGAAAGATTAAGAACAAGGGAATAATCTTCTATCAGTTAAATTTTATCATAAGCCAGAAATTACAAAGACAAGGTAAACTTTTGGAGATTCTTACTAGATCAGATGGACTCTTGCAGCAGACCTGAATAGTTGGAACCTGTGCAACTTCACCATTAAGACTCTTTGCCATACTGAAGGACTAATTGTTAATGACTATTAAGGAATTCTGGTGACATAATGGGTAAGGACATTTGGCTGCTAACTAGAAGGTCAGCAGTTCAAGCCCAGGATCTGCTGCATGGGGGAAGATGGGGCAATCTACAACCTTGGAAACACTATGGAGGTCACTAAGAGTCAGAATTGACTTAATGTGAGTAGTTTTTGTTTGTTTGTTTGTTTGGGTTTTGGACTAGTAAAATAATTGGGTTGTTGTTGTTATTGTTGTGTTTGCCATTGAGTCAGATCTGACTTATAGCGACCCCTTCTTGGGTTTTCGGGGTGGTATCACTACGGAAGTAGATTGTCCCGTCTTCCTTCCAAAGAGTGGCTGGGTGGGTTTGAACTGCCAGTCTTCTGGTTATCAGTCAAGTGCCTTAGTCACTACCAGAGCTCACTAATGGCTAGACTAGGGGATGCCCTGCAGTGCAAAAAATTAATTTGGTCCCTTCTAGCAATAGTGTTCCATTTTGTAATGTACTGGTAATCCTAGCCTCTATTCCTGTGGTTGGGCAATCCTACTTCCGTAGTGATAACTGCCTCGGAAACCCAAGGAGGGGTCGCTATGAGTCGGGGCCGACTCGACGGCACATAACAACA
>NW_006922322.1:998147-1001057 GCF_000298275.1 Orycteropus afer afer | reverse complement strand
GTAAACTATTGTGTGATCTGCTTCCCAAGCTTTCACAGTTTTGAGAGCCAGTAGCCTGTGGTCCATCCAATTAATTGGGTTCATCAGCCCCTACAAACATGGGAGTGAGGAGATTCCTTCAGACTGACACTTGACCCACAGATTTGGGTATCATTATCCTCCACAACCTTGTGACCCATTACCTTAGCAGTTTAGATGGGAGGGAGAGCACAGAGAGACAGTAGTTGATGTTAGAGATGATGGAGTGGTATAACAATTTGGAAAATTTAGACATTTGGGACATCTTTAACATCCACCTCTTAGCAGCTAGCTTTGTGCTAATCCTTCTAAAAGAAATTATTCATGCAAATGTATAGTAATAAATACAGCAATAAAGATAGGTGATTATAGGTGATTTTTGTGACACACAAGATTGTTTGGTAGGTTTTTTTTTTGTAAATAATAAGCATATATTTGTAAATAATAAGCATGTGCATGCAATATGTTGAGCAGATACTTTTGCTCTTCTCATTACCTTGCAAGTCAGCCCGATATTGATGCACTGACTTTGGTACACCAATAGAAATCAATGTTCTATATCCTGATGAAAAATAATCATGAGAAAAATTTCATGATTTTCAAAAACCACGAGAGCTAAAAAAAATATCTAAAATGTTAGTAAAACCCATTTTCAGAGGAGTAGCTATCAAAAACAAAAACTTTGCAGGTTACTTACATGCTCCTTTATGACTTCATGTTTCTGAAGATTGTTAATGTAGGAAAGTAGAATTTTGCATTGGAAGAGAGTTCTTTCTGTAAGCCATATCTTGTTAATGTACAAAACATGAAGGAGTAAATCTGGGATGCATTCACCCAATTCTTCATTTCAAACAAGTTCTCCCAGGGTACTGGTAATATTGGTTTGTCTGAAGACCATATATTAAACAGCAAGACTCAAGACGTTATGAGAAAGGAATATTTCCTGGTTCACAGAGATGGAAAATATTCAATTTTAACACTGTTGAAAATTTGAGTTACTCTATACCTATTCTAGAGACATCAGACAGAACCAAAATTCCTGAAATTTTAAGTTATAATTTTGTAGAGTGAAAACAGCTGTGATAGTTATGTTTGTGTGTCAACTTGGCTGGGCCTGATTGAGTGGCTGAGCAGTTGGTGGTAGTTATTCCCCATGATGAGACTGGCAATCAACTCCATGGAGGGATCTACCACAAGGAGCTGAGTAGCTGCCTTTGTGATGTGGTCTGCTTCCTGTATATAAGGAGAAGACTTGGAAATGGTCTCTACTTACAGCACTCTTGGGCCCTGAATGTAGCTGTGTCATTCCTCAGCAGCCTGTTATGCTCTGCCAACCTTGGGACTTACACTGGACTTAAGTTAATGGCCGGCTTTGTGGTTTGGTAAAATCAGGACTGTGTCTTTTTACTTGTCATCCTGGGGCTTCTCAGCCTCAGCAGCCAGCAGCTGTCTGAGTGAAGAAATGCCTCTAATTCCAGTGGGCCAGGAGCAGGAGGCAGAGCTGGACCTCAAAGTTGAGAGGCTTTCACCCACCTCCTAGAACTTGGCACTTTGAACTTGGACTTAAAGCCTCCAAATGGTAAGAGAATAAACTCCTGTTTGTTAAAGCCATCCCATTTGTGGTACATTTCTTGTCAGAACAACACTACGTAACCAGAACAATGGCCCATCTCAAGATCTCCACATTCTAATCCCTGGAGCATGGGAATGCTAGATCATATGGCAAAAAGAAAGGGCTTTGTAGATGTTGTTAAGGTAAGGATTTGAAGATATGGCAATTGTCCTGGATGATCCAGGTTTAGCCTGAAATTAAATTATTTATCTTTACAAGAAGGAAATATGTAAAGAAAGGAATGTGATTTGAAGACATAGAAAAGAGAGATTAGAATATGCTGCCCTTGAAGACTGTAATGATGAGGCTTTGAGCCAAGGAATGCCAGTAGCCACCAGAAGCTAAAAGAGAAAGCAATGGATTTTACCCTATAGTGTTTGGTGGAGTGAAGATCTGACTACCTATTGATTTCAGCTCAGAGATACTGATTTCAGACTTTTGGTCTTTAGAACTGTGAAAAAATTAGTATCCTGATATTTTAAGTAACCAAGTTTGTGAAAAATTGTTAGAGCACAACAAGTAATGAATTTGGTTAGGTTTTCCTCAGAAGCTTCTAAATAGAATGTTAAGGTTCTCATCAGCATGTTACTTATGTTAAACCTTAGGGAATGATTTCCCACAGCAATGCCAATTTCTTATTTATGATTCCTCTCAGGGAACATATTTATACTTCATATTCTATAGAGATAAGGATATTTTAGTAATTCAGATTAAAAGCTACAGGCTAAAAAAAGATTATGCAATAATTAAATTATAATTTCTTGGCATTTTGGATAGGTACCAAGGAATTCAAACTTCAAAAAATAAGAGCATAGATATAATTCTCCAAATAAATCAAGAACACACATAAGTAGGTATATGGAAATTATGCTCTTTAAATGTCATTTAATGCTATTTAGTAATTAGCATTTTAAAAATTCAAATAATAATAAACATTTTCAATTCTAGACTATCTGCATAAGTTCGGCTGCAATATGATTTTATTCAAATCACAAGTGGAAATTAAATTAAGACAATTTTGATCTATGCCTGAGGTGTCTCAATCAGAACATTTCATCAAACTAATCACACTAATTCCCATCTAATATTATGAGATAATTGGTGCAAATCAATGGAAAAACAAATTTCCAATAAGAATTTTAGGAGCTAATTTCTACTACTGTCATACAAAAGAAATGAAGTATGACAGATATATAGATATATGACAGACAAATGATAGATAGACAGATAGATAGATAGATAGATAGATACATAGATAGATAGATACATAGATTATGGAT
>NW_006922322.1:990453-998047 GCF_000298275.1 Orycteropus afer afer | reverse complement strand
AATTTAATCTTATTTTTATAATACTTGTTTAAGAAACAATAAAGAGTAAAAGAAAGAAGGTACCCAAACCCAGATATTTCCATTTTCATTTTTTTTCCATCTTTTTTTGGTCTCATTTATGAGTAAAGATTGATATGTTGTATCAATTGTTATGTTGATATCAATATGTTGATATTGATAGGTTGATATCAATTGATATCATTGATATGTTGAATCAATGTATGACATTGAATCAGTTTGGGCTCATAGCCACCCTGTGTACAACAGAACAAAATATTGCACCTTGCATAGTCCTGCACCATCTTCACAATTGGTGCTATGTTTGAGTCCATTGTTGCGGTCAATGTGTCAATCCGTTTCTTTGAGGGTCTTCTGTGTTCTCACTGACCCTCTCTACTTTACCAAGCATGATGTCCTTCTCCAGCATCTGGTCCATCATGTTAACATGCACAAATAACTGGGACAAAGTGTGCCATATTTGCTTCTGAAGAACCTTCTGTCTTCTTCAAGCCAGATTAATACAAGGTAGATAAATTCATAAACATTTTCTGTAATTCTATGTCTTATTTTGTAAAAGAGCTATGTTCAGAAGAGGAAGTGGAAGGAAGGACACCACTGTTGATGTCAGATGGATCTCAGCTGAAAGCAAAGAATACCAGAAGGATGTTTACTTCTGTTTTATTAACTATGAAAAGGCATTTGGCCCTACAGATCATAACAGATAAAGGATAACATTCTGAAGAATGGGAATTCCAGAACACTTCATTGTACTCATGACTACCTTGTACATAGACCAAGAGGCAGTTGTTCAAAAAGAACTAGTGGATACTGAATGGTTGCAAATCAAGAAGGGTGTGCATGAGGGCTCTATCCCACCACTATATTTTATTCAATCTGTATGGTGAATAAATATTTCAGGAATCTGGACTTTATGAAAGGAACATAGCATCAGGATTGGAGAAAGACTCATTGACAACCTGTGATATGCAGATGACACAACATTGCTTGCTGGAAGTTAAGTAGACTTGAAGCACTTACTGCTGAAGGTAAAGACAACAGCCTTTGGCATGAATGATACCTCAACATAAAGAAAACAAAAATCCTTACAAGTGGACCAATAAGTAACATCACAAAACATGAAGAATAGATTGAATTTGTCAGGGATTTCATTTTACTGGAATCCACAATCAACACCTATGGAACAGCACTCAAGAAATCAGACAGCCTATTGCATGGGATAAATCTTCTGAGAGTTTTTAAAAGTGTTAAACATCAAAGGTGTTAGTTTAAAGACTATGGTGTCCCTGGCCCATCCCCTGGTATTTTCAATAGTCACATATGTGTGTGAAAGCCTGACAATGAATAAGGAAGATCAAAGAGGAAGTGATGCATTTGAATTGTGGTGTTTGCAAAGAATACTGAGAATACAATTAATTGCCAGAAGAACAAAGAAATCTGTCTCAGATGAAGTGCAGCCAGAATGCTCCTCAAAAATTAGAATGCCAGACTTTAGCTCATGTACTTTGGTTATGTTGTCAGAAGGGACCAAGTCCCTTGAGAAGGATATCATGCTTGATAGAGTGTCAGTGGAAAAAGAGAAAACATTCAACAAGATGTATTCTCATAGTAGATGCAATGATGAGAGAAAGCATAACAAAGATCGTGAGGATGGTGCAGGACCAGGCAGTGTTTTGTTCTGTTAATATAGTTACTATGCTTTAGAGTTGACTTGATATCGCTTAACACCAATGACATGCCTCACACAGTGTGCCCTTAATAGTCCAATTTTCCATTGCCCATTTGTCTGACCATATAGCCAGAATGCTAACCACTGCCAATAAATTGGTGAAAATCCAAACATATGGGTTGTCACCAATGCCCAAATTTTCCATCATGTCTAGGAAGACAGCATGCAGTTCGGCCCATTGAGTTGACCTGTTCTTACCTTCTTCAGTCATGATCTTTCCCTCTGCTAGTCTTAATGCAGTGGTTTTTGACATCAAATGCTGTCTATGAACTCTGGAATAGCCATCTGTGAACCAAACAGTCTTCTTCTGGTCAGCAGAAAGTTATTCATAGGGCATTGTCCATGCAGCGATGGCTTCTAGCAATTTCATAAGTTTTTACACAGTAAGATGCATGGGAAAAGAGGCTATCTTTTCATGGATATAGTGAGTGCTTCTCTGCATTCCCTTAGCAGTTCTTTTACACACTATTTCCAATTAATTATGGAACTTTATTGGGCACCTCTGTCCTTATTAGTTATTTTTCTATGACATCACCCAAGACATTATGGCTATTTCATGTTATGTCCTATGCCATTGAGGCAGTCTTAATCAACACTCAGTAGCATGTAGTTAATTGCCTTTTAAATGTTGTATCATGCTGTAGCATCTGGACAATTTTTAGTCCAGAAGTCCAATGGTTTCCACAGGGCAGCATTCTCAAATTTTTACCATAAATTTCAGTCTGCCTAATCATGTGGGGCAGAAACTTTGAAAATCACGTCTGAAAGTGAATCATTAGAGCCTAAAGGAGAGTGCGAGTATTTTATATAATTCATACATAGCGTGCTGTTGCTCAGGTCCCATTCAAAGACAGTTTGCTTCCTAGTAGTTTTAAGGATGGGTTGTTGTTGTTCTTGCATGTCGTTGAGTCGTTTCCGACTCAGAAACCCTATGCACAGAAGAACAAAACACTACCCAGTCCCCCAGCAGCTCCACAATCCTTGCTACACTTGATCCCATCTTTGCAGCCACTGTGCCAATCCATCTCATTGAGGGACATCCCCTCTTTCGTCGATATCCACCTTACCAAGCATGACATCTTTCTCTAGGGAATGGTCCCTTCTGACAATATGACCAAAGTAGGTGAATCAAAGTCTGGCCTTTCTCACTTCCAAGGAGTGTTCCAGCTGTACTTCCTCCAGGACAGATTTGTTAGATCACTTAGAAATCCATGGTAATTTCAGCTTTCTTCACCAGCATCACAGCCCCAAAGCATCAACTTTGGTCTTCCTTATACATTGTCCAGCTCTCACATGCATATGAGGTGACTGAAAATGCCATGGCTTGTGTCAGGTGCACATTAGTCCTCAAGGAGATATCTTTGCTCTTCAGCATTTGAAAGAGGTCCTTTACAGCCAATTTGTCCAGTTCTGTGCATCCTCTGATGTCCTGACTGCTGCTTCCATTGGCATCAATTGTAGAACTAAACAATGTGAAGCCTTTGATAACTTCAATCTTTTCTCCATTTATAATGATGCTGCTTATAGGTCCAGTTGTGAGCATTTGTGTTTTCTTTATATTGAGATGCAATCCATACTTCAGACTATATTCTTCAACCTTCATCAGTGTCTCAAGTCATCCTCACTTTCAGCAAGCAAAGTTATGTCATCAGCATATAGCAGGTTCTTAGTGATTCTTCCCCCAATCCTGATGTTACATTCTTCTTCATGTAGTCAACTTCTTGGATTATTTGCTCAGCATATAGATCGAATAAGTATGGTAAAAAGATACAACCCTGCCACACTCCCTTCTTGATTTTAAACCCTGCAGTGTCCCCCTGTCCTGTTTGAATGACAGTCTCCTGGTCTATTCACAGGTTCCTCATGAGTACAATTGAGTGTTCTGTAATTCCCATTCTTCTCAATGTTACCCATAATTTTTTATGATCCACATGATCAAATGTTTTTACATAGCTAATAAAACACAAGTAAACTTCTTTCTAGTATTTTTGCTTTCAGACAAGATCCATCTAACATCAACAATGGTATCCCTTATTCTGTGCCCTCTTCTGAATCCAGCTTGCATTTCTGGAAGTTCTCCATCAATATATTACCACAATCTTTTTTGAATTATCTTCAGTAAGATTTTACTTGCATGCAATATTAATGATATTGTTTGATAATATCTGCATTCTGTGGGATCACTTTTATTTGGAATGGGTACACATACAGATCTCTTCCAGTCATTTGGCCAGGTAGCTATCTTCCAAATAAGGATGGGAGGTGTCATTATTCCTAGAAGTGGAATATGCATTCTGCAAAATCCAAATAGACCAAGCAAAAGTTGGACCTCCTGCTTAGTCTTGAAAAAAGATAATGATAGTAACTTATTCTTGGTTTCCTGTGGCATGTCACAGTTGGCTTTTGACCAAGTTATTACCAAGAATTTCAGAGTAATAGGTAGGGCTCTGGATTTATGTACCAATCTATGTTAGGTGGGTCACCACTGTGTATAAATCTGCCCTAGCCTATTCTTCTGTGTTTGATATTAACATGTCATCAATTTAATGCATTGCTACACTTGAAGTCTTCACCAAGTCTAAATGCCTTCTAACAAAACTATGACAGTATAATAGTTAAGGTTGTGTGTCAACTTCTCTAGACTCTGGTTTTGAGTGGCTGTGAAGCTGGATGTAGTTATTCCCCATGATGAGATTGTAATCACCCTCATGGCAGAATCTGCTGTGAGTAATTAAGCAGTTACTTCAGGGTGTGGTCTGCTTCCAGTATATAAGGAGAAGCTTTGAGAAAGGTCTGTAGCTTTTTGGCTTGTTTGAATCCTGCATTTGACTAAGTCTTCCTCTCCAGTTCCTGAACTTGAACCAGTGGACTGGTGTGTTGCCTGATGATCTTGGGATTGTTTCTGTACTTGAACCAGTGGTCTGCTGTGTGACCTACCTATCTTGGGATTGTGTCATTTTGTTGATGTGGGGTTCCTCAGCCTCAGCAGCTGGCAGCTGCCTGAGTTAGAACAAGCCTCCAGCTCCAAGGGACCTGGAATAAGAGGCAGAGGTGAAGGCCAATGTCTAGAGGCCTTCACTAAACCCTTAGAATTAGCACGGTGAATTTGGATGTCTAGCCTCCAAAACTGTGGGAGAATAAATTCCTGTTTGTTAAAGACATCTACTTGTGGTATTTCTCTTATATCTCTTATAGGAGAACTAAGACAGACCTTAAGTCAGTGAATTCAAATAAGCATGTGATAACAGATTTAAAATAAATTGAGAGCCTTCCCAAGCAAAAGAAAACTGTGGCTGGCTCTTTTCCAAAACTAAGATTGAGAAGATTGAGAAAAAGGCATTTGCAAGATCAATCACTGTACACTAGTCTCCTTTAGCCTGCTGTATTTTCTGAACCATTGATATTATCTATGTGTGCAACAACTGAAGCCAGGTGGCACTACTTTATTTAGGTCTTAATACTCTACTGTCAGCTTCCATGAACCAGCTTCCTTTTACATGGGCCAAGCAACACTGTTATACAGAGAATCTGTTGTCACCAATTCTCCATCCTTTAGCATGTCTTTAATCAAAGCAATAAAATAATCTCCTTTTGTACAGCATTCTCCTCTACTATTTCTAATTAACAATGGAACAATTCTAATGGTTCCTATTTAGCTTGTCTTAAGGGAGATGCAATTACTTCATAGAACCAGACAAAACCTACTGCTGTTGAATTAGGAAAAAATATTCAGCAATGGCATATTGGACAAAGACTTATCTCTGAAATTTATAGAAAACTCCAGCACCTCAAAAACAAAAAGACAAACAATCCAATTAAAAAATGGGCAGATGATATGGACACTTCACCAAAGAAAATATCCAGACAGGCAGCGAACACATGAAGAAATTTTCACAGTCATTAAGCTTTACAAAAAACAAAAAAACAAACTCATTGCCTTTGAGTCAATTCCAACTCCTAGCAACTGCCATTGGGTTTTCCAAGACAAAAAATGTTTATGGCAATAGATTGTAGAGTGGATGGTGGGTTTGAACCACCAACTTTCTTGTTAGCAGCCGAATGTCCTAGGCACTACACCACCAGAGCTCCTTTCATTAGACATTAGAGGGATGCAAATAAAAACAAACATGAGATATCATCACACATTAGTATCAATAGCAAAATTAAACAAGACAGAAAATAAGAAATGCTGGTGAGGATGTGGAGAGACTGAGACTGTCACACACTGCTGGTGGGACTGTAAAATAATACAGCCAGAGTTTAAATTGATACAGATATTCCTTAAAAAGTTGGAAATAGAAATACCATTTGATCCAGTAATCCCATTACTAGGTATATATCCTAAAGAAGTGAGAGCCAGGACAAGAACAGATACATGCACACCCATGTTGATCGCAGCACTATTTACAATAGTAAAAAGATGGAAACAACCTAAGTGCCCACCAACAGAAGAATGGATAAGCGAAGTATGGTTCATACACACAATGGAATACTATGCAACTCTAAAGAATAATGTAGACTCTGAAAAAGCCTACATGATATGGATGAACTTGAAGGACATTATGCTGAGTGAAATAAGTCAAACACAGAAAGACAAATATTGTGTTGGTCTGTTATTTTAAAAAATCAAGGAAATGTTTATACTTGGAAGGAAATCTTTGTTGGTTACTGGTGGTGGGTGGAGAGGGGAGGGAACACTGTTAGATAGGCAGAGACAAGTATTGATTTGGGTGAAGAGAAGGACAATGTACCAAATATGAGTGATCAACATGGTGGCACTGAAGACAAGCAAGACCTAAAGAAGTGTATGGGACATACAAACAACAAAGATCAACCCTTTTGCACATACAGTACTTTGTTGTCAGTGAAGGCAAACATTGATCTATGTTTAGGTTCCCTAATACATGGCATTAACAGTCTATCAAGCATAAGCCCAAATGCATATAAACAGCAGATAATAAACTAGAGGAATGAGACCTTCTAAAAATTAAATTTGTATGTGCTTTGAAAGTCTTCTCCAAAACAGTCAAAAGAAAACCTATGGATTGGGAAAAAGTATTTGGCAATGACATATCTGACAAAGGACCTATCTCTAGAATTTATAGAAAACTCCAACACATCAACAACAAAAAGACAAATAATTCAATTAAAAAAGCATAGATGGTTGGACAGGTTGAACTATTAGATATGTTTACACAGCAGGGAGTGTGCTTGTGACCACATATAGGGTTGGCAGCCAATGTTTCTACAGGTGTATTTGTATGTTTACTAAGAATTCCCAGGTATATAGTAGACCTGACAAGGGACAAGGTTGTAGTCACTTCTTGGTTACAGCCAGCAGCCTAGAGGAGTGAGAAGTTGGACCTATGGGCTCAGAACCGTAGTCGCAGGGGACATCAAGCTCAATTGGCATAACCCAACCAAAAAAACAAACACACTGCCATGCTACACAAAAACATTGTTCCACATCTTACTTTGGCAAGTCACAACTGAGACGTTGCAAGCAGCCATCTAGATGCAATGATGGGTTACTCCTCATCCAGAGCAAAGAAGAATGAAGAATTAAAGACACACAGGAACAATCAGTCCAAGCAACTGGTACACCACATGATCCTCAGCCTATACAACTATGAGACCATAAGAACTAGGTGGTGTCTTTCAAGCACTCAAACAGAGATCTATGCAGGAGACCCTGGATAAAGTGGGAGAACAATGTAAAACAAAACTCAAAATCATTAAAAAAAGGGGGGGCGAAAAAGGGCAAGATGGCGGACTAGGCAGAAGGATTGCACAGACCCTCTTCAACAAAGAAAAGGGAAACCAATTAACACAGACACAGAAGATAAT
>NW_006922322.1:980783-989982 GCF_000298275.1 Orycteropus afer afer | reverse complement strand
AAAAAAAAAAGGGGGGGGTCAAGTTTGGTGGTCTGATAGAGCCTGGTGGAAACACTGAGACTATGACCCATAGCTACCTTCAGGTCTGGAATTGAACACACTCCTGTGACTTTCAGCCAAAAAATGACAGGCATATGAGCTGAACATTTACATTAGACAAATACACTCCTTGAAGAGATCAATCATGGGAGAATAGAAAGGCTATGTATGAACAGGGAGACAGCTCAGAGGGCAGGAGTGCATGAGAGGAAAGGACACAGGGAAGAGGAAACTCTTGACAGGAAGTGAGAGGGGACTCACTTCTTGTATTGTGGAAAATTGCAGTCAATGTCATGAGACAAAGTGTATGTAAGTTGCTGTATGGAAAGTTAATTTGCTCTGTCATCTTTCACTCAAATCATAAGAAAAAGAAAAAGAAATACACAAAACTAAAACAAAAAATCAAATGTAATGATGTAATTGTTTTAAGCAAAATGCTCCTGTATAACATGTCTTCAGCTTTTAAAATATTTCTTTCTATGCTTTACTAAGCAAGTTAACTAAACATATGGATGAAGACTGATATTGTTTCCTTACATCATTTTTCATATGTGATGTCAGTACCAATTAAAAACACAAATGTAATGGGTCTGCCAAAAGAGAAGGAGGTAGCTTAGGGACATACCCTTCCACAAATATACTAGACAAAAATGAGCAAACATTGCCTAAGAAACTTTTTTTGTTATTATTATTATTTTAATTTTTATTGTGATTTGGGTGAAAATTTACATAGAAAATTCATTCTCCATGCAGCAGTTCACATACACTTTATCTCATGACATTGAGTACAATTCACCACAATGCAACAGCTCCCCTCCCACCTCCTCCCGACAGTCACCTCTTCCCTGTGTCCATCCCTCCATGCACCCCTGCCCACTGAGCTGTCTCCCTGTGCATAAACAGCCCTTCTTTCTCCCATGATTGTTCTCTCCTAGTAGTGTATTTACCTCAGGTAAATGTTCAACTCTTATGCTTGTCTTTTGTTTGGCTAGAAGCCACAGGTGTGGGTTCAATTCCAGACCTGAAGGGCAGCTAGGGACCATAGTCTCAGTGGTTCCACCAGGCTCTATCACACCAGCAAACCTGATCCCCCCTTTCTTTTTTTCCAAATGCTTTTGAGTTTTGTTCCACATTGTTCTCCCTCTCTATCCAGGGTCTCCTACATAGATCCCTGTCCGAGTGGTTGACATTGGTAGCCAGGCACCATCTAGTTCTTCTGGTCTCATAGTCATCTGGCTGCTGATTGCATAGTGTACCAGTAGTTAGGACTAATTCTTTCCATGACTCTTTGGTTTTCTTCTTTCATCTTTGCTCTGGATGTGGAGAGACCCATCAATGCATCTAGATGGCTGCTTCTAGGCTTTTAAGATCCCAGTCACTACTCACCAAAGTAGGAGGTGGAACAATGTTTTGTGTAGTATGTTATGCCAATTGAGCTTGATGTCCCTGTGACGATTGTACCAAGCCCAGAGGTTCAACTACTTGGTCCCTTCAAAGAAACTTTTATTATTATTATTATTTATTTTCATTGTGGTGAAAGCATACAAAACAATATAGTTGCCAACAAAGCATGTTCTACACATACAGCTCAGGCATATTGATTACATTTTTCATGGTGTGCCACCATTATTGCTATTCTTTTCCAAAATATTCTACCACTTATTAGCATAAACTTAATGACTTCTAATCAAAATCTTCCCCTTTCCCCTTCCCTCTTACCCGTGGTAACCACTACTACTACACACACACACACACACACACACACATATATATATATATACACACATACATATATATATATATTTCCCCCCCAACCTATCTAGAAATTTCCCGTATTCTGCCCATCCATACCTGGTAACGAACAAAGACAGTTTCTTTCTATGTATAAAACTTTTCTAGACTTTTTATAATAGTGGACTAATACTATATTTGTCCTTCTGTGATTGACTTATTTCACTCAGCATAATGTCCTTCAAGTTCATCCACATTATGCGGTGTTTTGTAAATTCTACATTATTCTTCAGTGTTCCATAGTATTCCATTGTGTGTATGTACCAGATTTTGTGCATCCATTCCTCAGCTGATGGGCAATTAGGTTGTTTCCATCTATTGTAAATTGTGTTGTAATGAGCAGGGCTGTGCATAAATCTATTTGTTTCTTGCCTCTCACTTCTTTAGGATCAAATGGTATTTCTAATTCCAACTTTTTAAGGAATCTTTGTATTTATTTAAACTGTGGTTGTATCATTTTACAGTCCCACTAGTAGTGTATGAGAGTCCCAATCTCTCCATATCATCACCAGCCTTTGTTGTTTTCTGTCTTGTTGCACTTTGCTACTGATGCTGGGGCAAGTTGATATCTCATTGTTGTTTTGATTTGCCTCTCTCTAATGGTTGATGATCATGAGCATTTCTTCATGTGTTGGTTGGCCACCTGAGTATCCTTCGGTGAAGTGTCTATTCATGTCTTCTGCCATGTTTTAATTGGATGAATTATCTTTTTGTTATTAAGGTGTAGGAGTTTTCTATAAATTCTAGAGATAAGTCCCTTGTCAGATATGTCATTGCCAAACATTTTCCCAATCTGTAGGCTCTCTTTTGACTCTTTTGGAGAAGTCTTTTGAAACACATAGAAATTTAATTTTTATAAGATCTCATTCATCTAGTTTATCTTCTACTGTTTGTTTATTAGGGGTTAGAATTGATAGTCTATTTATGCCGTATATTAGGGCCCCTAATTTTCCCTAGATTTTCTTTGAGGAATTTTATAGTTTTAGTTATCACATTTAAATCTTTGATTCATCTGGAGTTGATTTTTGTGTATGGTGTGAGATACAGATCTTGTTTCATTTTTCTGCAAATGGATATCCAGTTTTGCCATCACTATTTGTTAAACAGACAACGTCTTCCTCATTTAATGGATTTCTGCCCTTTGTCAAAGATCAGCTGACCATAGGTCAATGGTTCTATTTCTAGGTTTCCAATTCTATTGCATTGGTCTTTGTGTCTGTTGTACCGATACCAGGTAGTTTTGACTGCTGTGGCTGTATAGTATGTTTTGAGATCCAGGAATATGAGACCTCCTACTTTTTTCTTCTTCTTCAACAGTGCTTTTCTTATATGAAGTCTTTTTCTTTTCCATATAAAGTTAGTGATTCATTCATCTATATCCTTAAAGAAGGTTAATGGGATCTGGATTGAGATTGCATTGAATGTATAGATTGCTTTGGGTAGAATTGACATTTTAACAATGTTCAATCTTCTTATCCACAAGTGTGGTAGTTTCTTGCATTTATGTAGATCTCTTTTGGTTTCTTGAAGTAGTCTTTTATAGGTTTTTTTTTTTTTTTTGGTAAGATTTATTCCCAAGTATTTTATTTTTTTAGTGGCTGAGCTCTGGTGACATAGTGCCTAAGGCATTTGACTGCTAATCAGAAGGCTAGTGGTTCAAACCCACTCCTCAGAAGGAAGATGGAAGGAAGGAGGAGTGGGTGTGGTAGTGATGTATGGGCAAAGATGCTTTCTCCCACTCAGTTAGACAAAAACCGCACTAAAAAAATCATCAAGGAAGTAAAAGAACGCAGACAAACAAAAAAAAAAAAAAAAGAAAAGAAAATACCATGTAAATACACAGGAATAACCACGAAAAAAAGGAGAGAAAAAATAGAGGAAAGACAATAAACGAGAGAAAATATTTAAAGAAATACTTTAATAAGCATATATATATACATATATATATATATGTTTGTTATGTGCTGTCAAGTCAACCCCAACTTATACACACACACACACATATATATGCATGTTGTTGTTGTTGTTGTTATGTGCCATCGAGTCAGCCCCGACTCATAGCGACCCCTCCTTGGGTTTTTGAGGCAGTATCACTACGGAAGTAGGATTGCCCAACCTTCCTTCCGAGGAATATATATGCATAGAATAAGGGAAAATAAGAAAGGGGAAAAAAAAAAAGACTCACAATATCTAGAGGGGGAGAAATAAGAAAAAAGATATAAAGTAGGAGAATGATAAACAAAAAAATAGGAAAAATGCAAAAAGGAAAACAAGGAATGGGGAGAACCATGAGGGGAAAAAAAAAAAAAAAAAAAAGGCACCAGGACAAGGAAGAGAGAAAAAGTTGAAAACTAGAACCTGAGGAGGGGAGAATAAAGAATAGTAATAAAATAGAAAAAAAAAATTAATAATAATTTAAAAACAGACACAAACCAACAAACTTAAAAAAAAGGAAAAAGAATCTGAGCAGGATGGGGCAGGGCACCTAAGATCTGTCAGAGCACATAGTCTGGGATGTTCTGGCCCAGAAGGTGGGTGGGAGTGATGGATGGCCACACCTCCATTCACCAAGAGGGTGTGTGGCATACCAAGGAGAATATCGCTCCTTTCCAGTTGTTCGTGTCTGGAATGTCCTTGTGGTCCTGGCAAGCAAAGCCTATTTTTAGGTGCCTGGAATCTGAGAGAATGCTGTCACTTTAGATATCCAAAATGATCAAACCACATGCAAACATTCCAAATGGCTTTGTCCTCCACACAGGCAAAAGTCCACATCTCAGCCTGTCTCACTCTTTGCTGCTTCCCTTTTTACTCACCAGCCACCAGTGCAGTCTTCCATGCAGTCCCTGGCTAGCAGGGCTGATTTTTAGGTTAATTCTTTGGTTCTATCACCACTTGGCAATATTCAAGCTCTCTGTGCTGTGAGGATCACTGACAGACTGTAGCTCTGTGTGTCTCCTCTTTCAATGTTTTCATGCAGGTCCTTTTATTAGTTGATGTTTAGTCCATCTCTGTATCCTCCCTTTGAAAGCTCAGGGCTCCAGGATTATCTTCTATATCTGTCTTAATTGGTTCCCCTTTTCTTTGTGGACGAGGGTCTGTGTAGTTTGTCTGCCTATTCTGCCATCTTACCGAAACTCCCCTAAAGTTGACTTTTGAGCAAAGTGAGAGTTAGGGGCTGACCCTCTGCACAGTCAGAAACCTGTGTATAACATTTAACTTAAAAAATAAATTAAAAAAATAAAAGAATTTACTTCTAATAGCCTACTTTTGATAGAAGCTTTACTAATAACATAAATTGTCCTTACTACATTTGCATAAAACATTCAAGGTAATCCATGACTTCCTTCTTTAATTTCTCATATTAGCTTCTCTGCCTTACTAATAAATGTCACTTGTGACATTTTTTTCCACAATAGGACACTTTCATCTGCTTTAAAAACCTGTTCAGGCAGATAACCTTTCTCCTCAATGATTTTCTTAAGGGAATCTGGGAACTCATTGCTCCCTCTTGATTAGCAGAAGCAGCTTCTTCTATTATCTTAGCATTTTTTTAAGCCAAGTTTATTTCTAAAATTATCAAACCATCTTTCCTGCCATTAAATTTTCCATCTTTACATCTTTCACCTTCCTTTTGCTTTAAGTTGTCATGTAATGACTTTGCCTTTTCTCAAATCATATTAGAATATATATGTATGCCTTTCTTACAGCAATCCTGCACCCACATAAAAGCTGCATTTTTCAATACAATATAAAAAAGATATTTCCCAAAAAGTACAGTTTTCATGCCTGCTGGCATAGATGCAGTGACAGTTTTACAATTTTTTTTTTTCTTTTTTCACAATGGTCTTTATATTGGATTTATTTATCTTTAAATGGTGGGCAACCACAGATGCAGCAGACCTTACTTTATGGTATCTGTCATACAATTCAACATTTTCTTATATGTCATGACTTTTCTCTGCTTCTTGGGAGCATTTCCAGCATCTCTTGTGACACTTCACAGTATTGCACTAAACACAATGAAAAATATGCAAGAACCATGAATTTTTTTTTTTTTTTTAAATGCAATGTGTAATTTACTGGAGAGATGAATTGCTCCTTTGAAGGTGATTAATGTCACTTGTCATTTTAAGTGTATGCTTGCAAATTTGTGCTAACTGCAATAGCACCACAAAGTGACTATGACATTATTAAAGTAGTACAACATGTATTAGGAGCTCTGATATATAGTGCCCAATGCATTTGACTGTTAACCAGAAGGCTGGCGGTTCAAACCCACCAGCCACTCCTCGGAAGGAAGGTTGGGCAATCTACTTCCATAGCAATAATGCCTCAGAAACCCAAGGAGGGGTCGATATGAGTCAGTCCTACTTGACGGCCCATAACAACAACAACAACAGTGATACTGCCTCAGAAACCCAAGGAGGGTCTCTATGGGTCGGGTCCGACTTGACAGCACATAACAACAACAACAACAACAACAGCAACAACAGCATGTATTAAAATTAATTTTACCTAATTATGATTTAATACTGCATCTTTACATTTAGCTACATTTCTCCTGATGGTTAATGGTTACATGTATAGTCTATAAGTGTTTGTGTCAATAGGTTATGATAAATTTTATCTTTTTATAACAGATTTCTGAATATTTTACAGCAGCAAACAATAACAATGAAACAGATGCATACATGTATATATATTATGCATTCATGACATACTTAACTTTTTATTATTTTTTTCCATCTATCTCTAGTCTATCTGGTACATTTATGAGTTGTTTCAAATTTTGGCAAATCTCCAAAAAAATTTCCAATATATTAATTGAATACAATCCACCTGTAAGTGTCCTTATATCATTCAAACCTGTGCTTTTCAATGGTCCTCTGTAATTGAGAGTTTTTAATAACAAATACCACAATTCTCCACATTGACATTGAATAGATAATGCATTTCTCAGCTTTTAGTATTCTAAGAAAAGCATGTAAAAATAAATTTATTTTGATCAGATGCTGAAAAACTTTAACACAGAAAATAGACTACAATGGACTTTTTAATATACTATCTTCAGGCACTTTGCAATGAATGCACTGAAAATATTTTTAAATCATATACATTTCTTAAGGAGCTCTGGTAGCGTAGTGCCTAAGGCACTTGACTGCCAACCAGAAGGTTGGCAGTTCAAACCCACCAGCCACTCCTTGGAAGGAAGATGGGGCAATCTACTTCTTCAGTGATATTGCCTCAGAAACTTAAGGAAGGGTTGCTATGAGTAGGGTCCGACTCGACGGCACTTAACAACAACAACAACCCATTTCTTAAGTATAATATATTATTTTGAACTTTCTCTTCAAGAGTTAATATGGGAATAGACAAGCATTTTCAATATAAGCATGGTCAAATAATGATATGCCAGAAATCTGAATTATTTTATAGTCATTCAAATCATTTATATTTGGATGTTTGTAACATGCACTCTCAAGGTTCATTGAAAGTACAGCCTTACAAAATAAATGTATAGTCAACTATTTAGCAAAAGTTTTTGTCTATGTATCTAGTGACAGAGTGGTTAAAGCACTCACCTGCTAACAGTAAGTTCAGTGATTCGAAACTACCAACCATTCTACAGGAGAAATATGGGGAAGTCTGCTTTCATAAAGATTTACAGCCCTGGGAATCCTATGAGGTAGTTTTACTCTGTCGTCAGAAGGAAGGTTGGGCAATTTACTTCCATAGTGATACTGCCTTGGACACACAAGGAGGGGTCACTATGAGTCGGGGCTTACTCGACAGCACATATCAACAACAGTATATGGTTGCTAAGGAGCTCTGGTGGTTTAGTGCTTAAGACATTTGACTGCTAACCAGAAGGCTGGCGGTTCAAACATACCAGCCACTCCTCAGAAAAGAAGGCTGGACAATTTACTTCCATAGAGATACCATCTTGGGAACCCAAGGAGCAGTCGTTATGAGTCAGATCAACTGGATGGCAGTGAGGTGGTTTTTTTTTTTTTTTTTTTTACGGTTGCTTGGGAGCTCTGCTGATACAGTAAGCAAGTCATTTAGTGGCTAATCAAAAAGGTTAGCGGTTCAAGCTCACCAGGTTCTCCACAAGAGGAAGATAAGGCAATCTCTTCCAAGTAAGATTTACAGCATTGGAAACCCAATGGAGGTTGTTATGAGTCAGAATCAATTTGATGTGCAGTGCGTTTGGCTTTGGTTATATGCTTGCTATGACTCAAAATTAAATTGATTGCAGTGGATTTGATTTTGTCTATGTATAATCTTGGAACAATTTTGACCCTGAGTGAAAATTTCTAAGGTACTTAGGTTTTCAGTATAGTGGAGATTTTCTGGAAAATTTGAAGTAAGCAGAAATCAAAGGAAGGTGCATTTTCTGAAATTTGACCTATCCTCTTAGATCATAGGAAAGAAAGTAAAAATCCAAAAATATAATATTGTGAGGTCTGTGAAAGAGAGATTAATATTTTAATATTAAAATTTTATATTTCATACTCTGAAGAATAATTTTAAAACAGTATTTAATTGCTTATGCTGATATATTTTAGTTATGTAAATGATTATTTCTGAGGGAAGTTTTGATGTATCTGCTTAATTCTAACAGTTATTGTAGGTCATTACTTTTTTTCTCAAAAATCAATTTAGAAGAATAAATACATGTTCTTGAAAATAATTTAGATACTAAATTCTTCCCAGCCATGTCTTTGAAGATATTTCTAACTTCAGGATATAATGATAATGTACTTGTTATTTTCCTTTTTTACAGAGGAACCATATGGTTCATTCCTTAAATATTTTAACTAGAACAAGGCCAATTTACTTCTATTTCTTTCAAAAAGAGGAAAATGTTACATTCAGTTGTATTATTACTGGTGCTACTATTGTTTTATTTTCCTTTATTTTTATTATTTTTGTCTATTAATTTCAATACTCTTGCAATTTACTTTTTAGAAAGATGATATAAGCATATATTCAATGACAAATTATTTCATTTTAGCTAAACAGAATATTGTAGAATTATACAATTCAATCAACCCATACACCTGTCTACAGGTACTATTCTTTCTCTTAAGTAGGCAATTCCAAGAAACACTTACCTGAAAAGTTTAAAAATACCTTTATAGTAAATTTTAATTTTAGGAAGTATTTTCTTATGTTTATTAACTTAAATAATTCTTCTAGTAATTTAAATTAGTTCATTCTTTAATAGCTATGCAAAATATTAAATGAGGTGTTCCTCCATGACCCTGAACTCTTTTTCCTATGTCAACATTCAGATGTATATGTTTTCTTTCAACTGTCAATATTGATATATTTCAGTTACACTGATTATATGCAACCAAACAAG
>NW_006922322.1:963376-980683 GCF_000298275.1 Orycteropus afer afer | reverse complement strand
GACCCGACTCATAGCGACCTCTCCGTGGGTGTCCGAGGCAGTATCACTAGAAAAGTAGATTGCCCCATCTTCCTTCCAAGGAGTGGCTGGTGGCTTTGAACCGCCAGCATTCTAATTAGCAGTCAAATGCCTTAGACACTACACCACCAGAGCTCCCATTATATGCAAGAGGAGGCATTATTATTATATAGAATAATTGCTTTGGTGTATTTCCAAAGACATTTGACTGCTAAACAGAAGACTGGCTGCTGAAAACCACCAGTCACTCCTCAGAAGGAAGACTGGGCAATCACTTCCATGGAGATACTTCCTTGGAAACCCATGGAGGGGTGACTATGAGTCTGATTCTACTCAACAGCAATGAGTTTAATTTTTGGTTTTTTGAGTGACTAGTGAAAATTGTCTCCCATTTTTATTACATTAAATCTCCATTGAGATAAGTGAAAAATATTCTCCTTCTCTATCACACTAGTGTGAACAGTACTCTAACTTTAACTCATACACGTGCAAACACTTCAGTCATGTCATGTCAAAAGTTATGTTTTGAATTAGATAGTTCATTTATTCATAAATCCTTATCAAAAATTTCAATTTAAGTTATTAAAGAAAAATACATATGTGATAAGTGAACATAAATACCAATGATAAACTTAAGGATCAAAATAAGTGCCTGATACGGATGGATCTGCTGAAGTTAGTATTTGAGCTGTCATAGAATTAATGAAAACACCAGGACCAGAAAACAAAAGAAGGTCTTGGGCAACCTCTATTCTCAAACTTATATTTGGTTGATAAAATGTCGTTCACTTGGATGACCAATGTTTGGTAAAGTTAATAAATCCATTGGAAAGATACTTTTGTTTTCTTCAACCAGGGAAATTCAGATTTAATTTTAATTCTGCATATAAATCATGAGATTTATATAGTCTAGATTTACATAAGAGAAACCACAATAGTATTTTTTATTCATCAAATATATAGCCATTTTGATGTGAAGTATAGAGATAAAAAAAGACACAGAACCTGACCTCAAGAATCTCAGAGTCTAATAAAGAGGGACACAACTTCAAATATATTTTAGTATTACATGATGAATGCTACTATCACAGAATATATATGGTACTGTGGAGCAGAAGAAAATGGAATATATTTAGAGTTAGATATATGTTCTTGCCTTTTATTAGGGAGGTATTAATCAGAGATATAAATGTGGAACAAATAATAAAATAGTAGGTATTTAATGTCTGTTATACATAAATACTAGGGGTGCTTTAAAATACATTTTATCATTATCCATAGTATGAGAGAAATTAACCCTTAGCTGTGGCATAATGCCTAAAGCATTTGACTGCTATCCAGAAGGCTGGCAGTTCAAATCCATCAGCCATTCCTCAGAAGGAAGGTTGGGCAATCTACTTCCCTACAGATACTTCTCGGAAGCCCAAAGAGGGGTCACTATGAGTCAGATCCGACTGGAGGGCAGTGAGTTTGGTTTTTGAAAGCACCATGTTAAGTGCTTGACATTCAATGTTGAGTATAAAATTATTTAAATCACAGGTATTCATTTTTTTTAATTACCCAGGTATTGAGTAGGACTACAATACTAAATAAATCATTACCAACTATTTTGAAGTATTTGCATTCTCTAATAAGATTGAAAACTTGGTCTACAGGAAAATATTAGGCACAGCAGGTTATCGTCACTGGGAGTCACTGGGAACTCTGGTAGCATAGTGCTTAAGGCATTTGACTGCTAATAAGAAGGCTGGCGGTTCAAACCCACCAGACACTCCTCGGAAGGAAGGTTGGGTAATCTACTTCCATAGTGTTACTGCCTTGGAAACCCAAGGAGAGTTCTCTATGAGTCAGATCCCACTCGAAAGCAGTGAGTTTGCTTTGGTTTTTCACGTTATCATAGTCTTAAAAATATCAACTCTGTGAAAATGTGGTAGTGGGTGCTTACAGGGTAGGGGGTCACGCTTCCAGTGAGGCATGTGCTTGGAACTAGAGTAACATATCTTGGATTGCATTTGCAGTAACTCATTTGACAGATGCATGACCTTCAACAGGTCAGTCAACTTGCTTTGAGCCTCTATATCTATAGTGAAGCCATGTATATATAACTCCATATAATCATGAGTCTTAAAGATTGATATTTATTGAAAACATTTAGCAGAGACTGGTAGAAAAAAAGTCCTTGATTAACTGTACAATGACTTGCATAATGGTTAAATTCTATTGAGTCTCTATGTCTGTCCTAACAATTAAATGGAAAGTTAAACATTAAAACATGTTTCAAATAATATTTTGTCACTCCTGTATTATACATATGTATGTGTTAAAAAATGTAAAGGAGTTAATTTTTCATTATGTTTTACTCAGTATTACTGAACCAAAAGTTAGTTGAGTTTTACTATGTAGTGCACTATATTATGTTTAGGATCTGATGAATACACATGATTGTTGTTGTTGTTGTTATTTGCTGTCGAGTTGGCCCCGACTCATAGCGACCCTTCCTTGGGTTTCCAAGGCAGTATCACTATGGAAGTAGGATTGCCCAACCTTCCTTCCGAGGAGTGGCTGGTGGGTTTGAACCGCCAGCCTTCAGGTTAGCAGTCAAGTGCCTTAGGCACTATGCTACCAGAGCTCCTGAATGTGGGATTAGAATTTTTCTTATTTTTCTACCTTCACTACAGACAGCTTCACAAAACTTTGGATGCTATAGCTGCTTACCTGTGGTTGGAATTTTCATGAGTGTTTATGCTAAGCAAATTTTCCCATGTCAAATATTTTGTTGATACATTACCACTCAAAATAATTTGTTACATTTTCAAAATGAAAATTTTTGAATCCTAAATATCAGCCTGAGGTTTTTTAGCTTCTTAGTTTACATGAAATCTCACGTTTTTTTTTTTTTTTGTCTTTAACACCTTACATATTCATTTGATTTAATGTACTTGTCTTTGCTGTTTTCATATTTCATGATAAATCAGGCATATTAGAATTTACGCAACTAAAGTTTCCTGAATTAAGTGAAAGCCATAGCAAGAAGTCAATGTGTTTTGAGTTGATTACCAAATCAATTTTGAGATGTTGAAGAATTATTCTATACAACATTATATGGGATTTGTTCTGAATTTTTCATGTGATGCCATAGGTGAGTCCTACAACTAATCCACATATATTTTCCTTGAAGTGTGCGAGGATTACAGCAAGAAGAATCCAGAACAAAATCAATTTAAGTGTCTATAAAATCTTAATTATTTCCATGAAAAAAATTAATTGCTTTATCAGTAATACCAATAAAATAATAAAATGAAAGATTAACTTGGTGTTTTTAGATAGAATGGAAAATATCAAATAAACTTTTGAGAATCTCATTCCAATTAGAATCCAACCCCTTATGAATCAAAGATATTCTCTTGCTTAATCACTGAGAAACCCTATTTCCTTCACTCTGCAAACATTTTAGCAACAGTTTTTATTTTTAACTATTTTAAAACTACTAACTGTATTATCTTCTTACCTATTTCACTGCTAACATAATTGTTCCTCTATTTCATCCAGTATTATATATAAAGTTCATTTTGTTTTATTCATACTTATTTTAATATCTATTGTCTTTTTATCAAAGTGAAACTTGTGTGAAAATGGTAAATTTTGGCACCAGATTTCTTTACATATGATGTCTTGTTATTATAGTGTGACACAATAATTTAGCTGCTGATTTAAAATAATTATTCTCAATCCCATATGGAGGCACTGGAAAAACTAGAAAGAGATAAGGATATTTTTGAGAAGGCTAAAAACAAGATTTTTTAAATATGAAAATGCATTTAAATTTAGCAAAAAGGCTATTGATTTGCCAACCATTTCCAATTTCCAAAAAGAGACATGATGGGCTTTTGTAAAATAGCACAGAGGAGTTTGCTGCTAGGTTAATGAATATGCCAGCAATCTGGACACCACCAGTAACACAAAACTTCACTATTTATTAAGAGGTTTCAGAGAGAAGGATTATGAAATGGAAGGTTTGAAATATAAAATAAGGAAAATCTTCTTATTATGAATGTTATGGCTTTTCTTTGATAGATCAAAAATATCCGTATTAATATTAGTCACCTATGAAGAGTAAAGTTTCACTTTGTACCTTGAGATGCAGTAATAACCCCGTAAGAATATATACTAGAGGAGTATGTGCATTCTATCATGGCAAAAGTGCTAACTTTCCCAAGCAGTGGCGTGAATGACAACAGAGTTTTCCAAGGAACTCAAACAGAAGTGATTAATTATGCAATCACAATCATTTATCAATACACCATTTAGGAACAGAAAACCACCTAAGTATTCAAAAAAAAATTTTTCGAAGATACAGAGATTAGTAGAAACAAATATGAATACCCCAGGGTATTCAAATTTAAGGGTACCTAGCTGTGGTGGCATAGTACCTAATGCATATGACTGCTAACCAGAAAGCTGATGGTTCCAACCAGCCAGTCCTCTGAAGGAAGATTAGAGAATCTACTTCCATAGTGATACTGCCTCAGAAACCTAAGGAGAGGTCGCTGAGTCACATCTGACTCAAGGACAGTGAGTTTTTTTTGTTTGTTTGTTTTGTTTAATGATGACGTAGTGCCTAAGGTATTTGACTGTTCATCAGAAGGCCGGTAGTTCAAACCCACCATCCACTCCTGGGAAGGAAGTTTGGGCAACCTACTTCCATAGAGATACTCCTTGGAAAACCAAGGAGGGGTTGCTAAGAGTCACAATCAACTCAGCAGCAATGATTTTGGTGTTAATGGTGTATATAAGGAGCTGTGGTGGTATAGTGCTTAACACATATGACTGGTAACCAGAAGGTTGGAAGTTCAAGCCTACCTGCTACTTTTTGGAAGGAAGATGGGGCAATCTACTGTCATAAAGATTTTCCCATCTCAGAAACCCAAGGAGGGTCACTATGAATCAGAATCAACTCAATGACAATGAGTTTGTGTTTTTCATTTTTTTAAGGGTAGATATAAGGAATCCTGGTTATGCAGTGGTTACTCACATGGCAGCTAACTGAAAGGTTGGCAGGTTGAACCCCTCAACTGCTCTATGGGAGAAAGACATAGAAGTCTACTTATGTAAAGATTACAGCTTTGGAAACTCTGTGGCAGAGTTCTACCCTGTCCTATAAGGTCTCTAAGAATTGAAAGTGACTCAGTAGCAAAGGACTTGGTTTTGTGGTTTAGTTAATATGTATATGTTTGGTCCTTGGGGGGCACAAATGATTTGCATTTGAATACTAACCTAATGGTTTGTGGTTTGAACCCACCCAGGAGTGGTTCTGTGTAAGAAAGACCTGGAAATTTGCTTTTTATAAAGATTACAAACATGAAAGTCCCATGCAACAGTTCTACTATGTAACTCATGGGATCATCATGAGTCAAAATCAACTTGACAGCAACAGGTTTAAGGGTGGATACTTGGAAATATGATTGCTGTTTCATGGCATCAAGTTGGACCCAACTCTTAGACATCCTTCCTTGGCTTTCCCAGGTGGTATCACTATGGAAATAGATTGTCCAACCTTCCTTCCAAGGAGTGGCTGGTGGCTTTGAAAGGCCAGACTTCTGGTTAGTAGTCAAGTGCCTTAGGCACTGTGCTACCAGAGCTCCCACTTGGAAATTTATAATCAATTTAATTATTAACCTATATAACATGATAGACATGTTGCAGGAGAAACTTATATTGCATTTTGTGCTCCTTGGTGAATGCACACTCTAATAAATTCTCAATAAATTTCACCATTTTCACAGGGGTGAGTTGTCAGTGACATTTGATATTTGCTAATATTTTCAAAGGCCTGACACTCAAATAAGAAAATAATTTAGCAGTAGTGGACCCCTATACCTGTAATACCAGCCTGAGTTATGATACGTATCATTGCTGAAGTCAGATGGATCTTAGCTTAAAGCAAAGAATACCAGAAAGATGTATACTTTTGTTTTATTGACTACACAAAAACATTCAATCTTGCGGATCATAACAAATTGTGGGTAACATTGAGAAGAATTGGAATTCCAGAACACTTAATTGTGCTTATGAGGAACCTGTACATACCCCGGGAGGCTGTCATTCAAACAGAACAAGGGAACACTCTGTGATTTAAAATCAAGAAGGCAGTGTGTGAGGGCTGTGTCTTCTCACCATACTTATTCAATCTGTATGCTGAGCAAATAATCCTAGAAGCTGGACTGTACAAAGAAGAACGTGGTATCGGGATTGGAAGAAGACTCATTAACAACCTGCGATATGCTGAGAACCCAACTTTGCTTGCTGAAAGTGAAGATGACTTGAAGTACTTACTGATGAAGTTTCAAGAATACTTTCTGCAGTATGGATTACATCTCAATATAGAGAAAACACAAATCCTCACAACTGGACCTATAAGCAGCATCATTATAAACAGAGAAAAGATTGAAGTTGTCAAGGACTTCATATTACTTAGTTCTACAATCAGCATCAATGGAAGCAACAGTTAGGACATCAGACTATGTGTTGCATTGGGCAAATCTGCTGCAAAAGACCTCTCTTGAGGGCTGAAGAGCAAAGATATCTCCTTGAGGACTAATGTGTGCCTGACACAAGCCATGGTTTTTTCAGTCACCTCATATGCATGGGAGAAGTGGACAATAAATGAAGAAGACTGAAAAAGAGTTGATGCTTTTGAGTTGAGGTGCTGACAAAGAATGCTGAAAACACCATGGACTGCTAAAAGAATTAACATATCTGTCCTGGAGGAAGTAGAGCCAGAATGCTCCTTGAAAGCAAGAATGGCCAGACTTCGTCTTACCTACTTTGGTCATGTTGTAAGAAGGAACTATTCCCTGGAGAAGAATATCATGGTTGGTAAGGTGCAGGGTCCACGAAAGAGGAGAAGGTCCTCAATGAGATGGATTGACACAGTGGCTGCAATGATGGGCTTAAGTATAGCAAGGATCATGGAGCTGGCGTGGGAACATGCAGTGTTTCATTTTGCTGTGCATGGGGCCACTGTGAGTTGGAGACAACTTGATGACACCTAACAACAACAACAAAAAGATTGAATTATTTTCTTCTTCGAATTTTTTTTGAAAAAAAACATTTGAGTGAAATCAAATGTTTTTGAGGTAATATGGATTTTGATATAATTAATAAGACATATCTATCCAGAGGAGTTCATCTTGGGTTTGGTAGGATGAAACTCATTTCTTCAGATTCACACAATTATACAGCATACACTAAAAATGGGATAACACTTCCCACTAAACTCCACAGGTGGAAAAAGTAGATAGGCACTATATGCTCCATGGGTCATGAAAGGATTAATATAAGCATAAAAGGATACAAATAAAGATACACATAAGACTAAGTTTAGGAGAAGTCTCAAGGCGAGGCTTCCAAGTCCTAATAGATTTGCCCCTATCAAATGTGCATGCAGGTTTTTTATCAACTAGGAAGCTGATGAATTTCCATGTTCAAAATTTTTCATCTTCCTGATGGCATGGTCATAATTAGTGCTTATCATAGCTATGTAGAGCTGCTATAACCAAAATATCACAAATAGATGGCTTTAATAAACAGAAACATGTACAACAGGATACAGTATTTCCTTGTCTTACACCATCCTCGTAATTTTCGGCATTTGAACCCATTATCATAGCCACTGTTTCAACCCATCTCATTAAGGGTCTTCCCTTTTTCAATGACCCTTTGCTTTACCAAGCATGTTATCTTTTCCCAGGGATTGGTCCCTTCTAACAACATGACCAAAGTATAAGAGATGAAATCTGGCTTTTTAGGAACATTCTTTCTCTAAGACAGATTTGCTCATTCTTCTAGCACTCCTTGGTCAATTCAATATTCTTCACCAACACCACAACTCAAATTCATCAATTCTCCTGTGGTCTCACAGTTTAGAAATCTAGAAGTCCAAATTCAGAGTGTTGGCTCTAGTATAAGGTCTTCTCTCTCTGACACTTCTGGAGGAAGGTCTTTGTCTCTTTTCAACATCTGTATGCCTGGCATTTCTTGGTGACTCCATGTGTCTTGGCATCAATCTTCCCCTAAGTCTAGGAGGCTCTGAGTGCAGAGACTTTGGGTCCCAAAGAGTCTTCCACTCCCAGCTCTCCTTTCTTGTTTTGAGTATGTGCCACTGATCTTTGCCCTTGTTTAATCTTTTTTTTTATATCTCAAAATAGATTGACTCAAGACACAACCTAACCCTGAAGAGTGTATAATTCCTATTAGCACACCTGCCTCTAATATTTGCTCATTAACATCATCCAAAACCAAAACCAAACTCACTGCCATCAAGTCAATTTCAACTCAGAGAGACCCTCATTGGGTTTCGGAGGTGGCAAATCTTTACAGATGTAAGTTGTTTCATCTTCGTTTTGCAGAGTGGCTGCTGACTTTGAACTGCCAACCTTCTCCTTAGAAGTCAAACCCCATAGGCACTGCACCACCAGCACTCCTTCATTAACATCATAACCAAAATAAATAAATAAATAAAACCACTGCCATTGAGTTGTTTCTGACTCATAGAGACCCCCATTGGGTTTCTGAGGCTGTAAATCTTTACGGAAGTACAAAGCCTCATCTTTCTTCCAAAGAGCATCCGGTGGATTTGACCTTCCAGTTAGCCTTACCCACTATGCCACCAGACCTCCTTTATTAACGTCATAGAGGTTAGAATTGACAACATATAGGATAACTACATCACATCACAAAATGGAGAATGATTTCTTAGTACTAAGAATTATGGCCTAGCTAAGTTGACACATATTTTTTGGAGACACATTCAAACCACAACAGGGCCTCATAATATAGTCATGAATTGTGGATCCTTGAATATGCGTGATTGGTTACATCATGTTCCGCTCTCTTCCTCAGCTTAGCTGACCAGATATAGTCTTTGAGTCTTGACCAGCCTTCACTAATTTGCACAAATTCTAAAGACTTTCCTGGCTGTTTTAGATAACAAGACATCTTGAACACTAGGTGTGGTGGTTAAGTTTGTGTGTCAACTTGGCTGGGCTTGGTTGAGTGGCTGGGCAGCTGAATGTAGTCATTCCGCATGGTGAGACTGGTAATTAACTCCATGGTCGAATCTATTGGAGCAATTGAGTAGCTGCTTTGGGTATGTGATCTGCTTCCCATATATAAGAAACAGCTTTGGGAATGGTCTCTAGCTTATGGGACACTTGCACCCTGCAAGTTGTTCATTGTTCAGCAGGCTGCCATGCTCTGGCAATGTTGGGACTTTCAGTGGACTTGAATTAATGGCCTTCCATGTGGTTTGGTACCATCAGGACTATGCCTATTTCCTTGTCAACCTTGGGCTTGTCAGTCTCAGCAGCCACCAGCTGTCTGAGTGAAGAACTTCTAGGTTCAGCAGGCCGGAAACAGGAGGCCGAGCTGAAGCCCAAGGTTAAGTGCCTTTCATCCATCCCCTAGACACTGGCACTTTGAACTCAGACTTAAAGCCCCCAAATTGTGAGAGAATAAACTCCTGTTTATTCAAGCCATATCATTTGTGGTATATTCCTGTCAGAGTAACACTAGGTAAACAGAACCCTAGGGAAATTTCAAAGGATCTTTCAAGAACCAATGATAAAAGCAAAATCAAGTTCTTTCTCACAAGACTGAAAAAGAAAGACTATTTTCCTTCTACTCCTTCTCTCACGGCCACTACCTGAAGAAAATTATCTATGTAAGAGCCAGTAAGAAAAAGGGTATATTTTGAGGATAGGGCAAAGGAAGTTCAAAATTAAGTAACTGATAATTGTAAAAAAGAAGAGAGACACAGGTAAGTTATTTCTTTGCCTAAATAAAGAGAAAAATACATAGGAATACCATATAATTTGTAAAGAGATAAACAAAATTGTTACAATTTTCTTGTATCATCTGCTTCCATGAATGTGCATTCTACTAAATATGTGTAAGATGTTCATAGCCATGGAGTATGTCTTCTCATCCTTTTATATATAAGAACTTAGAAAAAAAAAATTAATACACAGGCATCCAGAGGTAAGATTGCATTTTTTCATTTACTTTTCAACTCCAAAATCAATAAGTATATGAATATGATGATTGAAGGAATCATAATATAAATATAGTTTGAGTGATTGCATGCTAAATACACTGAGCTTGCTAATTCATTTAGAAAATGTTAAAAAAAAAATTACATCTAAATTTTGCCAGGTATTCAAGTTGTAGTATTTTACTTTCCATTTTCAGTACATATTTGCAGTAATGAATTTTAATATTTTTATATTCTTCTACCGTCTTAATTCAGTTGTCTAGGGAGATGATAATCTGTTTAAAAATATGAAATCTTTTGTGCATATTCAGAATCACCAGAGCATGAGGA
The DNA here is from genome assembly GCF_000298275.1 of Orycteropus afer afer. Lineage (NCBI taxonomy): Eukaryota > Metazoa > Chordata > Mammalia > Tubulidentata > Orycteropodidae > Orycteropus > Orycteropus afer. Next base: position 970,284 of record NW_006922322.1, on the reverse strand, counting down.
AAAGTAAAAATTAAAATACAATTTAATTTGTTTAGTATACTATTTTTTTGGTTATAACACACAATTATTGCAAGAGAAATTTAATCTTAAGTTTTTTTTTTTGTTTGTTTTGTTTTTTTTTAATAAAAGAATCATTCCAGTAAATTTCCCAATTGTTTTAGTCATTTTTAATTAAATAATTAAGTATTTTCTGTAGCTGAATTTTAAATTTCACATTAGTATTTTGAAATATTATTTAAAAATATAAAGTAAGGATCTATGACACTTTAGAAACCTTTAAAACTAGCAAAATGGTATTACTTTCTAATTTATTTTGTCATACAAAAACTTTCCCTCATTTAATTTTGTGTTTTTTTATCCTTCAAATTTGAATTTATTATTCATATTTTACCTTAGAAATTTTACACTGTATTTAAAGTAGATTATATCTTGCTCCAAAAGACTTTTATTTATGGGAACCCAAAACTTATTATTCTATGAGTAAAGATATGGCAGTTTAATATTAAGACATTTAACCATTTTTAGAGAACTCTGTTAAGAAATATACAATGAAGTCTTATTTATTAAGTATTGAAATAGTTTATGAAAAAACCTTGATATGGGAATGTTATTCATTCAGTATTTCAATATATATTTTTAAAGATTATATTTAGCTTAACAAAACTACTGAGATCTTTATTTATTAGAATATCTATTTGATTCCATCCTTCTTTTTCACTGTGACAGAGATAGGGAACTTACATATATTCATCTGCAATGAGAAGATAATATATGATTCAATTATAGCACATTAAAATAATGTGTGAGGATGTATGGTTACAATCAGTTTTCTCCTTGTTCATTATGTTATGAGTTATACTTTGAGTATCTTGTCCAGTAAATATGTCTATAAGAAACTGATACTAATGTCTAGAAATTCAATTTATTTGACTGTTTATTCAACTCACTTTCCATTAGAGTGAAGTGTAATTCCAAAGACATATTTTTACCTTATTTGAAAAACTCATTGTTACAATATGGGTGAGATAGGAGATTTTAAAAAATACTTAAAATATACCCAGTCAGGAAAAATGTTGTAACTGTACTGTTATTGAAAAAAAAAACCTTTTGAGATTTTCTTCTGAAAAGTGTACAATAACATAGCTGTGCATATAGAATGACGTTTGCTTTTATTCTTTGATATAATTATACTGATATATTAATAAATTTCAAACAAATGAGTCATAAGTGTGTTCACTGAAAATTCAGTAGACTATGAGATCTAGAAATACAATATTTCAATGCACCTTAAATAAAGTCAATAAATTCATGACTTCCTAGAGAATAATTTATCAAGGCTATTGCATTTTTAACTGTACATGAAAAATCTGCACAAGAGTAGGTTCTATTAAATTATGATAGAATCCTTTATCAATGCTTAGTCAATTAGATATTTCTATTTCATTTTATGACATTAATGTTTGACCTTATTCATATCAGCAATAGGAATCTATTTTTTTTTTCAAAACCAGAATACTGTTTTTAAGATAATAAGCAAGATATCTTAGTATTTTAATTAGTGAGTTATATTTATATTCCCAATAACCATAGTTTTTTATTTCAAAAATGAGATGTTTAACTACATTAATGTTCATTTCTTCAGCTGAGATTTTAACCTAGTTCAATTTTTAAATGTAAAACTGGATTGATTTTAGCAGATGATAATATTTGGTAGATTAAAAATCACTCTCAAATATTTAAGTCAAATAATTAGTCTTTGAGTAACTAAAGGATTGTATATTTGTATTTATATATAAAAATTTGTTTGGCAATGAGGAATTAAATTATTCACATAGCTGGTAATTGAATTAATATTCCATTGTATGTGTGTGTGAGAGAGAGACAGAGAGAGAGAGGGAGATAGAGATACATATACATATATGATGCCACTTTGAATACTAAGGTGCACCTGACCCAAGCCATGATATTCACCTTACATGTATATGAAAGGAGTTCTGGTGATATATTGCCTAAGTCTTTTGACTCCAAACCAGAAGATTGGTGGTACAAACCCACCAACCACTCTGTGGAAGAAAGACTGAACAATCTACTTCTGTAAGGATTTACTGCTTCAGAAATCCAAAGGGGGTCACTATGAGTCAAAATTGACTTGGTGACAGTGAGTTTGTTTTTTAGTTATATACATGTGAAACCTGAACATTGAATAATGATGGCCAAAGAAGAGTTGATGTCTTTGAATAGTGGTGTTTGTGAAGAATACTGAAACTACCATGGATAGCCAGAAGAACAAACAAATCTACCCTGGGAAAAAAACACATCAGGAATGCTCCTGGAAAGTGAGAGTGGCCAGACTTTATCTCACCTACTTTGATCATGTTGTCAGAAGAGACCATTGACTGGAGAAGGATATCATGCTTAGCAGAGTAGAAAGGCAACCAAAAAGAAGACCTTCAATGAGATGGATCAACATAATGACTTTCACGATGGGCTGAAGCCTGGAGAGGATTGTGAGTATGGCAGAGGACCAGACAGTGTTTGTTTTCTTGGACATGTTGTCACTATGAGTCAGATCTGACTTAATGACAGCTAATAAAAACAATATACACCCATATTTCAGTTTCAACTCTTGGCCACCCATGTGTGACAGAATAGAATCTTGTGATTTTCCTGACTATAATCTTTGTGGAATCATATCATCAGTCCTTCCTTCTGGGTACCATTGGGTGAGTTCAAAATGCCAAACTTTACATTAGCAGTTGAGTGCAAACCATTAATACCACCTGTTGTTATTGTTAGGTGCATCAATTTTTTTTCAACTCATAGAAATCCCATGTGACAGAGTAGAACTACCCACAGGGTTTTTATAATCTATACAGAAGCATATCAACAGGTCTTTCTTCCAAGGATCCACTGGGTGGGACAATATTTCAAGTCACCGATCTTTTGGTTAGTAGAAAATCGTTTCGTAATTTCACCACCGGAGTCCTTTTGTGCCATCTAGTGAGCTATATATAGGTCCAGTACTCATGGAGAAGAAGCTAACAGGTCAAGAGGCTGTAACTTTGAAAAACCTACATTTGAAATGCCCTGCTCAATGTTGAAAGAGTCATCCTGGTTTAGTATTTGGCCGAAATAGCATACAAACAAATCATTGCTTTATTGCATCTACAATTATTGAGACAAATTTTAAATAGCTACAATGAAGTTCCATCTCTTTTTCTAAAATACATGAGTAAAGACAAATTTGAAAACTTGGAATGTAGTTCCATACCCACCAGCCACTCCTCAGAAGGAAGACTGGACAATCTACTTCCATAGAGATACTGCTTCAGAAATCCAAGGAGGGGTGGCTGTGAGTCATAATCAGCTCAACGTCAGTGAGTATGCTTTTGGTTTTTGGATGGCTGTAAAGTGCCATCCTCAAATCAGAATTAACCAATCCACCATTATCATACAGCAGTTCAAGCTGTTCTAGAATTCTTGAAACCAATTTTATTGTTGTCATTGTATGCTGTCAAATTGGATGCAACTCATAGCAACATAACATGCAATAGAAGGAAATAGTGCCCAGTCCTGTGCCACTCTCACAATCATTGCTATGTTTGAGCTTGTTTTTGTAGTCACTGAGTCATTTCATCCCGTTGGGGATCTTTGTTTTTTTTACTGATCTTCCACTTTGCCAAGCATGACTGGCTCCTCCTGAGAACATCTCCAATGTAGGTGAAACTTCATCCTTCTTCTAAAGAGCATTCTGGGTGCACTTTTTCCAAGACAGATTTGTTTGTTCTTCTGACAGCCCGTGATTACACCGTCAAAACCAGTTTATCACATATTCAAAAGTTTTGTTTGGATATGAATTAGGATATTTGGAAGGTCTTTCATTTTAAAAATAAATGAACAACTGTATATTTGGAAAAAAGATAATGATTTGGCAAATTTTATTACAACCCAAAGCTAAAATTTTTGTTGATACAGATATATGCTCATGAAGTAATCACAATATTTTTGCATAGAAATGAAGATTTTTATAGGAGAAAAATGTCTAAGAAATATGTCACATACCAAATTAAAAGACATTATTCATTTATAAGGGAGCTCTGGTAGTGTAGTGCCTAAGGTACTTGACTGCTAAGCAAAAGGCTGGCAGTTCAAACCCACCTGCCACTCCTCAGGAGGAAAGTTGAGCAATCTACTTACATAGTGATACCACCTCGCAAACCTCAGGAGGGGTCACTATGAGTCGGGTCTGACTTGATGGCAAACAACAACGTTCATTTATAATGTTGAATGATAAAACTCAAACTCTTATTGTTTTCATATGAACTTATTTCCTAATGAATTACACAGATTTTACTTTTTTATTTGACGTTTATAGCAAAACCTGGTGTATTCAATTAAAAGAAAAAAAATTATCCTTAGTTTACAGAATGCCATATTTTATACTGAAGTATCAAGCCTATCAGCTAATCTTATTACAGGAGGAGTCTGTTATGGATTGAACTTTGTCCACCAAAAATGTGCTATAAATCCTAACTCCTAAACCTATGATTATAATACCATTTAGGAGTGGGTTTACTTTGTTATGTTAATGAGATAGTATTTGTGTAGCATATGTTTTAAATCAATCTCTTTTATGATATAAACAAGGTTAAACCCAAGCTAATAAGCAGAGATGAGGGTACAACAATGTGAAACCTATGAAGATCGTGCAAGAGCAAAGTTCAGAAGAGACAAGGACCTTTCCCCAGAGCAAACAGAGTTTTTCCCTAGGACTGGCATCCTGAGTTCAGACTTCTAGACTCCGAAACTGTGAGAAAATAAATTTGCGTTTGTCAGTGCCAATCACTTGTGATATTTCTCTTATAACAACATTAATAAATAAGATGAAGTCCAAACTAACCTACTCAAATGATGTTCTCAAGTCATATTTCAATCTCAAGAATATGTCTTCATTAAATAATTTTAAATAGTGTCAACCTCAAATACATTATCACACTTTTTTAGTTGAAGAAAGATAAAAATGAACATATTAAATTTCAATATCACATATTTTGCTTTAAGAGCATCTGTCATTATTTAAAAAATAATTTATATAAGTATTCCAAAGAGTGAGTAAGTTAGAATATAGATTACTGCTGGTGAATATTTGGAATTTATGTCTTATAGGTCATCTTACACTTTTAATTTCAATTTCATTATATTTATTAGAGCTCTGGTGGTGTACTGCCTATGGCATTTGACTGTTAACCAGAAAGCTGGTGGTTCAAACCCACCAGCCACTCCTCAGAAGAAAGGTTGGGTAATCTACTTCCATAGTGATACCGCCTCAGAGACCCAAGGAGTGGTCTCTACGAGACAGATCCGACTCAACGGCAGTGAGGTTGTCTGTGTGTGTGTGTGTGTGTGTAAGATAATATGCAGTAACTATTTTTTTAGGAGCTCTGGTAGCACATTGTCTAACCAGAAGGTTGGTGGTTCAAACCCACCAGCCACTCCATGGAACCAATAGTGGGTAATCTACTTCCATAGAGATACTGCCTTGGAAACCCAAAGGGGGGTGCTATGAGTCAGAACTGACTCAAAAACAGTGGGAACTACTTTTCTAATCTTGTCTTGATTGTAGAGTTCTTTTATTATTTTGATTTTAACTCAACTTAAAAATATTAAAGATGGAATTTCAAGTATTTTTCATCTTGAAACGAGTTTTTTACTACTTAAAAAATATCATATGCATGTTATGCTAAAGTAAGGTACAAATTTTATTTTTTTCATTACTTATAGGGGCCATGTACAGTAGACACAGTGTAGAATACTATATTGTAAGAGTTGAGAGGACAATAATGAAGAGAAACTAACTTAATTGCCCATGGACAAACACCTAGAAAATAACAAAGTTGTTATTCACGCATGTCTTTTACTCCTGTTTCAAAACATATTCATGATACTGTGTCTTTTTTCATTTTCCTGAAATTATACTGTCTGATTCACACCTTTAATAATCTGACTGTCAAAATAAATTATGTGTCATAAGAGCTCTAGTGAGGCTCTGGGTAAGGCATTTGGCTGTTAATCAGAAGGTCGGCAATTCAAACCCAACAGCCATTCCACAGGAGGAAGATGATGCAATCTACGTCTTTAAAGATTTACAGCTTTGGAAACCCTTTGGGAGTCACTATAAGTTTATGGGTTAGAATAGACTCTATAGCGGTGGTTTTTTTCTGTTTGTTTGTTTTTTATTGTGTATTACAAAGCTTTATAAGCCACCATATTCTATCACTGTAGTCTAAATGAGCATGACCATTCCACTGAAAATACTGGTAGAAACAAATTAAAACCTTAAATGCTTTAAAAATTTTGGGAGAATTCAAATAGCAGGTAAAGCGAAACTACATAGTTTCATAAACCAATTATGCTCCAAGACCTTATTTCTCTCTCTTAATTTTAGATCTTGGAGTTTCAATAATTTTATAATTCTAAAATAAAACATTTGATTTTGTAATTCTATAATTCCTTTTCCCTTTACTAAGAAGGACATTTAAACTAAAATAAATAAGTGATTCACTTAATTGAATAATATTACAGGAGATTTAGAAGGGTATGTACTGGAATGTGACAGAGCATTTGACAGTTTTGAAATTTTATTACCCACCTAAAAAAAAACCCACTGCCATAGAGTCAATTCCAACTCATAGTGACCCAGAGGGTTTCCAATGTTGTAAATTTTTAGGGAAATGTTGTTGTCGTTGTTAAGTGCCGTCGATTCGTTTCCGACTCATAGCGACCCCATGCACAGCAGAACGAAACACTGCCCAATCCCGCGCCAGCCCCACAATCCCTGCTATACTTGATCCCATCATCGCAGCCACCGTATCAATCCATCTCCTTGAAGGCCTCCCTCTCTTTCGTCG